>NC_089845.1:169572667-169837667 GCF_035609145.1 Eleutherodactylus coqui
GATGTTGTCACGGGTGACGCCACTGTTCTGTCCTCCGTGGTGATCTCTCGATGTTGTCACGGGTGACGCCACTGTTCTGTCCTCCACGGTGATCGGTCGATGTTGTCATGGGTGACGCCACTGTTCTGTCCTCCGCGGTGATTTCTCGATGTTGTCACGGGTGACACCACTGTTCTGTCTTCCGCGGTGATCTCTCGATGTTGTCACGGGTGACGCCACTGTTCTGTCCTCCGCGGTGATCTCTCGATGTTGTCACGGGTGACGCCACTGTTCTGTCCTCCGCGGTGATCTCTCGATGTTGTCACGGGTGACGCCACTGTTCTGTCCTCCGCGGTGATCTCTCGATGTCGGAATAAAAAGTCCACATGCAGAGTTGAAGTTTAAAGGCAGAACCGGGAATGGTCGGTAAGGCTGCTCACTGGAACACAACTTGCAACACAGAACACAAATGACATCCACTGGCAGGACACTCGGTGCAGGAGAACACATGGTGTGACAGGAAGGAAACTCAGGAGGACAGAGTGAACTACACAGGCCACGTTATCTGTGGTTCTCTGTTCCCGGACACCGTCTCACAAACACTCACGACTCGCTACCGGTACACACTCACGGAACTGAGGAACGCACCCAGTGCTGCACAGAGGGAACTCGCACTTCTGGCAGATTCTTCCAGGAGGGGAATAAAGGCTCCAAGCCCCTGTTCAGTCTCCTCTCAGCCTCTTCCATATTCACTACACACAGACTGAAGGTGTCTATGTGGAGGCCAGGTCCAGTCCAAAGACTCTCAGGAAGGACAGACAGGAAAAAAGTTCACTCATGCACCTTGCCACCACATATATATAACAAGATCACATGACATACAAATAGATACTTTTCCAGACATAACCCAGACAATAACCCATTCAGTGCTGCAGAGGTGCAATACACATCATATTCACTCACATAGAAGACACTGACAACACATAGGCACAAGACTACCAGGATCACTCAAAAACATTCCACACATTAATTCTGTACACTACACCTCCTTCCTGACCACATTGGACCACTTCCTGCAAAGGACTCTTGATCCCGGTACCTGGGTAAGGGCTTGCAAATCCTGTATGCGGGTACTGACTTTAATTACGGGGTTAAACCGGACAGTGCCAACCTCTAAAAGAGAACTGATTTGACCCGGAAATGGGGAAGTGAGTCATTCATTGCTTTTCTGTAATTAAAATCTACAGTAATCTGCATAAAGATGTCAGCTCTCAAACGATAATTTAGTCCCCACATAGTCTAGGTGCCACTGCCAACAGTGCTTATATCTGGACTCGGACATCTCCCGACCTGGTATGGCCAGAGCCGGGGCACAAGTTGCTGTTGACCCCTCTGCCAACCCAGGAGTACAAGAGTATGATGACCACCCTCTCCGAGGTCAGTAATGTATCCCAGCCCTGGTGAATGGTCCTTCGATGGACATCAAAGGATGCCCCCCTCAGTCAGACGGGGAAGCCCCAAGCCAGATATCTGCCCCTCTGATCCACCGATTCTGGTCTCGGATTGTCACCTGGACGGTAATCTCTCCAGTAAATTGGTGGCGGTATCTATTTTTTGCTGGTAAAAATAATTATCTGCATTGAGCTTCTCCGGCCGGGCGTCAACCAACTCACTTAACTGAGGATCCGTTCCAACGCCACCCACCGTACTCACCAAAGACCCTGCGCTGCGTTTATAAATGCAGATGCCAGGCGGAGGAGTCCAGGGTCCTCTGTTAGTTGACAGCGGGCGGCATCTGAAGGAGAACTTCATTAAAGTGAATGCACTGGCTGCTCGGGCTGCTTCCGGCCGGGACTTAGACTACTGGGGTCACTATTGTAGCAAGTGGGAGTTGGGGGTCAGCTTCACGGTGGCTATGTACTCTGACCCCCATCCACTACGCTACAAGTAAAAGAGTAATGGTGGATGATGGTAGTTTGTGATGCCAGTTTGTAGTAAGCCAGAGCGAGGGGCAGCCTTGTGGTTGTCCTCCAACTGATCATGCTATAGACAGAGCTTATGAATGATGGGGGTTGTGGTCCCTGCTTCTGGAGGGCAGAGTAGTAGGCTACATACTGCAGATATTTCCTAATGGGAGGAGTTCCAGGAGTCGGGGGAGGGGGAGACAGGAAAACTCAGTTTTATTACAGTTTCAGGCAAACAAGGCAACGTCCAATGCGGGCCATATTCTGTACCTCAGAATCCAGAGCCTGGTGACCGGAGATACCGCTCTCAGCATAATGCCTCGTATCCGGCGCCTCACCTCCTCTTCCTCAGACTCAGGGATGGAACCGTCCGGCTCTCCTTCAGCCAGCTTTCTTCTCTCTACATCTTCCTTCACCACTGCAGTAACTTACTAAATGTACTGCAGATTCTCATTAACTGTTCACAACTACTATTTATGGACTTGGGGTCCTCCCATGAGCCTAGAGCTCAGGGGCTAGATAGGGGTCTAATAGACCTCCAATCACCATCTCCATATTAGTACTTTCCTTAAGGGAACATAAACGTATGATAAAACTAAAAAAATAGTTATGTGGTGACAAATTTAGGTCACTACAGTATTACTACTGGAATCACTATGGGGCCACTATGAATACGGGGGCCACTGTAATGAACACTAATCCTTCTGGGGCCACTATGAGGGTCACTAGCACTACTGGAGGGCACTGTGATGAACACTATTACTACTGGAACCATTATGGTGGTCACTGTCACTACTCGGACAACTATGGGGGTCACTAGTACTACTCTGGTGACTAACAGGGGCACTGTTACTACTAGGGTCGCAAATGGGGTCACTATTACTATTGGGACCGCTGGCTGGGTCACTATTACTATTGGGACCACTAAGGGGGACACTTGCTATTTGGGCCACTGAGTGGCGCATGATTACTATTTGGAGCTACTAGAATAGAGGCCCATTTAGACTGGATGAATGTCAGGTAAACGATGTGTGTCCTCGCTGCAGTGCTGTTGCAGGGGAGCTAGTATCACTGGCTCGCTCACAGAGCGGCCAGCAGGGGGCAGGGCGGCTGCAGGAAATTTCTCTCCTCGCTCCCCCGCCCCTCTCCATTGACTTAACATAGTGGCCGTTCAGTACTGACCGGCTGCTATTTACACTGAACATCGTCCAGCGCCATATGCAGCATAAACGATGCATGAAGAGCTGAACGCTGATCGCTCAGTGTAAACAGCAGCCGCTCAGTACTGAACGGCCGCTGTGTTATGGCAATGGAAAGGAGAGGGGGAGCGAGGAGTGAAATCTGCAGCCGACCCTCTGTGAGCCAGCGATACTAGCTCCCTGCAGCAGCACTGCAACCAGTATGTGCGGGGACGAGGGGCGGGCAGCGTTTGCCCCACACTGGTCCCGTCTAAATGGGGCTTAACGAAGTAAAAAACATTTATTGTGATAAGCCATGCCGCATTGGTAGGGTTAGACTACTCTGCACTATACCTGCTCTTTGATTGGCAAGAGGTGCTCATGTGATCAACACTAGCCAATCAGAGAGCAGTGTGCATTATGTAGTTAGAAAATTGCTGCAGTCATCTTGGACAGCTGGAAACAGGGTCCAAAACCGGAAAATTAGAGGGGCAGCAGTGCAGAACAACTGCAGGTAATATACCCCCTCCTTTTGAAACTAGAGGGTCACTTTAACCCCTTCACACCCCAGAGTGTAAATGTGCATCCTGCCTGGGAAGGCCTGTGATTGCAATAAGAAGTGATACGATATACAATATATTATCAGAGCAATCACAGCATTGCAGGTTCAAGTCCCCCACAGGGGCATACAAATGTAGAAAAGAAAAATTTGTAAAAAAACCCCCATCTTTCTGTGCACCTCCCCCCTCTTTGATTAAAAATAAATAACCCATGTTTGGTATCGTTGCATCTGTAATGACCCGTACAATGAGCAGGACACACTTTTTATCCTGCACGGCAAATGCTAAATAAAAACGGAGCCAAAGTGCTTTATTCTGATCATTTTGCTACCCCAAAAAACACAATAAAAGTGATCAAAAAAGGCATATGTACCCCAAAATGGTGCCAATAAATATGACACCACGTCACACAAAAAAGTAAGCCTTCACAGATCACCATCCATGGAAGAAGAAAGTTCTGGGACTTTGAATGCAGTGATGCAAAAAATATATGTATTTAAACTAAAAATCTATGTATTCCATAAAAAGTGTTTGTATTGTGCAAAAGTGGAAATCAAAAAATAAATAAATAAAATGGCGGTATTGTCAGAATCGCACTGAATCACAGAAAAAATGTATCATGTCATTTATGTTGCATGATTAACACTATAAAAAATGGTGGAATTGATGTTTTTCTCTCAACCCTAGAAAAAAAATTATTAAAAATTCTGTAATACGTTGTATGGACCAAAAAAATTGTACCAATAAAAACTACGGCTCACCACGCAAAAAACGCCCCTTATACGGCCGCGTCGATGGGAAAATAAAAAGTTTTGAAAAGTGCCGATAAAAATTCCCCAAAAATCGTTGCATCCTTAAAGGGGTTGTCCCGCGCTGAAACGGGTTTTTTTTTTTTTTCAACCCCCCCCCCCCGTTCGGCGCGAGACAACCCCGATGCAGGGGTTAAAAAAGAACACCGGAGAGTGCTTACCTGAATCCCCGCGCTCCGGTGACTTCTTACTTACCTGCTGAAGATGGCCGCCGGGATCTTCTCTCTCCGTGGACCGCAGGGCTTCTGTGTGGTCCATTGCCGATTCCAGCCTCCTGATTGGCTGGAATCGGCACGTGATGGGGCGGAGCTACACGGAGCTACACGGAGCCCCATTGAGAACAGAAGAAGACCCGGACTGCGCAAGCGCGGCTAATTTGGCCATCAGACGGCGAAAATTAGTCGGCTCCATGGGAACGAGGACGCTAGCAACGGAGCAGGTAAGTGAAAAACTTTTTATAACTTCTGTATGGCTCATAATTAATGCACAATGTACATTACAAAGTGCATTAATATGGCCATACAGAAGTGTATAGACCCACTTGCTGCCGCGGGACAACCCCTTTAAGGCCAAAATAAGCCGTGTCAGTAAGGGGTTAATAGCGACTGCTGCATCTAAGTGGTTAGACAGAGCAATGGGGTTTCCTCTGCCACTCCATCCCCCACAATGCCATAGTGGGGTGCCAATGAATGGGCATGTGCCATGCATGGAGGTTCGGAGCCCTATTGGGCTACATGCTACAGGTTAAGGTTGGGACATCGAAAACCGCTATATGGCCGATGCTTTGGCGATACTCCTCCCCGATATTGTTATGTCCGATATATCGGTAACATCGATAGTGTAAGGCGATATGATACCGATTTGTCTTGTGGTCCGCTGACCGGATCTCCTCTCTTTACCTTCCGCCCTTTCCTTTGTGTTGTACAGGATGTAGTTTTGCTCGCGGCACTAATGACCTTTTAAACAAGTTCTAGAAACTTCTGGAAAGTGTCAGGTGACTCTCTGTCACCAATCAGGTTTGCTGCAGGCAGAACGACTCTCAGAATAGTGGGTCGCGGCCAGATAACGATTATTGGGGCCGATGATAAAGAACGTCTTCTCATAGACCTCATATTATTATATGTTTCATCTGTAACTCTAATCTATCTTCCTGTTATTAACCCCTTAATGACGCGGCCTATTTTGGCGTTGAGGACCAAGCAATTTTTGGTATTTTTCCATCTCCATTTTTCAAAAGCCATAACTTTTTTATTTTTCCCTCAATGCGGCCGTATAAGGGCTTGTTTTTTTGCGTGGCGAACTGTAGATTTTTTTGGTACTATTTTTGGGTGTATAGACCACATTGTAAAACTTTTATTATTTTTTTTATGATCATAGGAAGAGAAAACGCATCAATTCTGCCATAGATTTTTTGTTTTTTTTAAAAAAGCGTTAATTATGCAGCATAAATGATACGACACATTTTTTTTGCGGGCCGGTACGGTTACAACGATACTAAAATTATTATTTTTTTTTAGGTTTTTTCACTTTTCCATAATAAAAACCCTTTTTTTTGGAAATTATTATTTTTTTCTAAACTCACTGCATTCAAAGTGCTATAACTTTTTTATTTTTCCATGGATGGAGCTCTGTGAGGGCTTATTTTTTGAGAGACGAGCTGTAGTTTTTATCGGTACCATTTTGGGGTGCATCTGTTTCTTTTGATCACTTTTATTGCGCTTTATGGGAGGCAAAATGCTAAAAATTAGCATTTTGCCTCAGTTTTTTAGCATTTTTTTAACGCTTTTTGCCGTGCAGGATAAAAAGCATGTTCAATGTATTGTACGCGTCATTACGGACGCGTTGATACCAAATATGTGGGGTTTTTAATTTTTAAAAAATTTTTTATGCTAATATGAGAAAAAGCATAAAAAAAAGTTTTTTTTGACATTTTTTTTTACATTTTTATTTTTTGAACTTTATTTTTCTCTTTTTTTTTACAACACTTGTGTCCCTCTAAGGGACTTTTAGTGTTACACTTCAGATCGCTGCGATAATGCATGGCAGGGCTTCTTCCCTGCCATGCCTTATCGCTTACTATAGCGATCATAGGCTATGGCAGTACAGGACGCCGGTATCCGGCGTCCTCTTGCCATAGCAACCAGCCGGGCTCTCGCGATAACATCACGAGAGCCGGGCTGGAGACACAGAGGGAGTGCGCTCCTTCTGTGAACCATTTCCCTGCCGCGATCTACTTAGATCGCGGCAGGGAAGGGGTCAACAGCGGGGGTGGGGGGGGGTGGGGGTGGGAGGGCGCATCTCTGATGCACCCCGCTGTTGCAGCGGGACGCTGGCTGTGACTGACAGCCGGCTCCCGCTGCGGGATAGCGCGGGATCATATGTGATCCCCCGCTAACCCCAGGACGTAAGTTTACGCCCTGTTGCGGGAAGGGGTTAATAGTTAGAAGTTAATAAGAAATATAACAGTTTAAAATTTTAAAAGAAAACTATAATTTTTGCTGATTGTTGCCTTATTTACCCCGGACCGGTTTATATTATACAGCATTCAAAAAAGTCGATACATCGAAATATGGATAGTTTTCCACTGATATTTTACGATAATCGATAGTTTGTTCAGCGATATTGATATTTTTGTGTCGCTGTCCCAACCTTAGTACAGGTGATAAGTCAGGGAGTTAGAGCAGGATTCAACAGCGCTGAGCCCATGTGACAGGAAGCTAACGAGCTGCGCAAACAATCCGCATTAATGTGATAAGTAAACAGCAGTCCTCCTCCAGCTGGATTGATTCATGTAGGAAGCCGCACTGCATTAGATGGGCATGTTGCACACCGCTCACCCCGATTCACCTTGCCAACGTATTGCTACATTCTGGCATTTGGTAACACAACACCTATTGTTCCAAACCGTCTATTATAAACTCGTTTCCGACTCCCAGAATTAAGAATGATGTATTGTGCTTCCCAACTGGCTTTTGGTGTCGATGAACAGGCACGGGCACATTTATACAGCGGCGGATCCAGTTATAAGGGAAAGCAAAGGGGATTCATTCCTCAAGGGCAATTCTAGCAAAATGTATCTTGTGGCTTGGAGGATTCAACAAGGACTTCAGTTATTGAGGCGCTCAGAGCTGCGGGGATCACTGGGGCTTCACTGTGGACGCTGGAGAATCCCTGGGCTGAGAGATTTCCTTAGAAGAGCGGGATTGCTTCTAGCATTGTGCTACGTGTACCTACTGACAAACAGGGGCGTAACTAAAACTCTGTGGCCCCAGGGCAGATTCCGGACCTGCCCCTTCCCCAGCTTGTTGCTTATGGGTCCCAGTGACAATGCTATAAGGATACATGATCCCCGAGGCATAGAGTAACATCAGGAATGCATGGACATAAAATATACACATTATATGTAGTCTACAGAGCTGGTAAGTAATGACTGTGCAGTGATCACAAGTGACAGCTTCTCTGATTGCAATATTTCACTACCATCTTTCTTCTCCATCTGGCCCAGACCACTGTGACAATTTCTTTCAGCCGTTACTTTTCCAACAGACTCCTCCCTCTACATAAATATCCATAGTGTCCTTGATGGTAATAATTCTCTGCCTGGTGTTCCAGAAGTAACAGTGCCGTCCCATTTGTGTCCTAGAGAGTAATAGTGTTACTTTTGTGACACCACATAATGATAGTGCCCTTATCGTGCCCCAATATACACATAGTGCCCCCTTTTTTGGCCCATACTGTATCAGCGTGACCCACATTGCCAACGTTTTGTCCCCATTTAGTAACAGTACCACTTTGTGCCCCATATAGTAATAGTGCCCCCATATACTGGCAGTATCCCCTTTATGCCCTATGTAGTAATAATCCAACCATATAGTACTAGTGTCTTCATTTATATATCATTAGTGCCCTCTATGTGTCACCATTTATTAATAGCGCCCTCATCATGCCCCATACGGTTTTAGTACCCCATCTATGCTACCATTTAGTAATAGTGACCACTTTGTGCCCCACATAGTGTTATTAGCCCCTTTATGCTTACATTTAGTTACAGTACCTCCTTTGTGCCCCAATTTAGTGAAATCGCCCTCTTTGTGCCTATTTATAGTACTAGTGTCCCAAATGTGTCCGCATATATAATAGTGCCCCCTTTGTGCCCAGATATAGCAATAGTACCCCCATACATTAAGTGTGTCTTTTATGCTCCCATATAGTAGTAGCGCCCCTATGTAGTAATAGTCCCCTATAGAGTATTTGTGCCCCTTTGTGACACCTGAAAAATAACTGAAACTCAATTACTCCATCTCCACAACTAGCGGGTCCTTCTGCAGCCCAGCACATGTACTGACATCATTGCGCTGACTGAGCCCCTGGCCGTGGCGGCTTCACCTCTCATGTTAATGTCAGTGGCGGTTTAATGGATCCCTGAACCACCTTAAAAAAACTCAAACAAAAAAAACCCATATACATTTGAAATCTCAGTAATCACATTGACCCCCGTAATGAGGTGAGCGTGTCACAAATAGTGTCGCTCCCCGTAGTCAGACTGATTGTCACAGAATTACATTTGGAAACCCGAACCAATTATTCCAATCATCACCTACTGATCACAACGTGAATGCTGTAAGTACTATCCCTAAGAAATGGCGCACTTTTTCATGTCCCCTCCGCTTCAAAAATTTTCAGAGTGTTTCAGTACATTTTATGACACCATAAATGGTACCAATAAAGACCAAAACTCATTGTACAATAAACGGAGCCGTCATACAGCCGTGTCGCTGAGAACATGAGAATGTCACAACTCTTGGAACGCGGGGAGGAGAGAATGACAATAAGGAACTGAAGCATCACTGGTCCTGAAAGTGTTAAAGGTTCTCCCCCCAGGAGATGCGCCTATGGAACGCTATCCAGAGGGACTGGTGAGTCTCCGACTACTGGGACCCCGAGTATCCTGCGAATGCTGTTAATTGGCGCTCACTCCGCATTGTAGTAAATGCAGATATAGGGAGACAGCTGAGCGCTCGCATCTCTTTACCGTTATGGAGAAAGTGATTCATGGGAAACCACATCAAAACGGCCACTCTGGGGATGTTCTGCTCATTCGCTATGTGGCTATCCCCCCCGTATATATAAGTGGGCTACTGTTACATTGGTTGGATATTCCTCTTCCTCTTCAGATGGTCATGTGATCTCAGTTCTGACCAACTCAGATCTACTTGGGGTTATGTATTCTGTTTCTAGTCGTGTGATGCTGATACATGGATCTACCACAGAAACTGCCAGAGGGGGACACAGACACTCCTGTCACAGTTACCGATAATGATCACACAGGTACAATAGAGGAGATCACAGCTCATCCTCCTGACTATATACTTATGGGCTGTAGCTTATTTACGTGAATATAGAAGGTAATGATAAATGACCCCCCCCCCCTTCTTCTGGCAGGCAGAAATGGTATAACCTCAGCAAATACTGTGCTGATGCATCATGGGATTGATGTGAAAGTGAAAGCAAAAAATCTCACCATCAACATGGTGCCTGATAAGCATCAGACAGGGGACTGCACTGCATGAAAAACAGTGCAATATGCAGAGAAGACCTCCAAAGTGTGACAGGCAATCAGCTGAGGAGGGCAGGGATGGAAACATGTTTATTTTGGCAGAGTGGCCCTTTAACTCCTGCAGCAGCCAGAGTCCATCAGAAGTGCTATATGTGAATGAATGTGCCCTGATGTAGCATCTTGATGTCCAGAGTCTTGTCTGCAGAGCTGGCACTCACTGCCCTGACCGATTCCTGCCGATTGTCCCCCCAGATGTGTTTTGGTGTCGTTATTGTATGCTGCTATGGGCCGGTTGCGCCGCGGTCGGCGTCTGATTCATCGCTCTTTAACCTCATGTTCTTGTGGTCACAACAAATAACTTCGCAAATGTTTGCCGTCTATTTTGGAGTTTGTGAGTGAAATCTGGATCTTCTGCGTCATCTTCTACGACGTTCCTAAATATCTTCACAAGAAGCCCGGCTCCCCCATCATCCTCGGCTTCTACTGCAGCGGGAGCTCAGCTACTAAACAAACTCATCAGTGTCATGGAAAAGATAAGGAACCTCGGAAGGTGCTGCATGTGGCCCTCGCAGGGTCCTAGCACCAGCCGGGATCAGGCCGAGGTCCGGGGCTCCAACAAAACTGGTCTCTACTGCATATAGATAGCGGAAGGTTTCTGCTGCAGCAGGCTGCCTCCCAGCCATACATGCAGCAGTGGAAGCCGCTCAGTTACTGCGGAGGACATAACGGGAGACACTCCTGGGATATAGTGGACATTTAGAAGACTTTACTCCCCCTTTGTAATTGGATGGGAGACAGCGGGAATTTTTCTTATTAAGCCCCTGCTCTTCCGGTGTGTTCGCCTAGCGATGACGCGGGGTCTGCAATCTTTCCGCAATGCCGATTGTGTAAGGGCCGCCAATCTCTACGGGTGGTATTAGCTGCTTATCTGCAGTACGGATGCCTGCCACAGATTCCACAGCAGATATCCGCCCGTGAGCACGAGGTCTTATGATGGTTTCACATCTGGGTCAGGCGCTTTGGTCCGGAAGCAGGAAAGGGGAATCCCCATGGTCGAATGACTCGTCATAGGACAGAAGCGAAAAGCACCGAATGGACCCCATTGACTATAATGGCGTCTGTTTGCTTTCCGCTCAGCTGCCCGGCTTTTAACAGCAAGATAGAGCATTGAATGCAGCACTTTTCTTTCTGGTATTTTTTTGTGCCGGATCTCCAACCAGAGGTTCCAACACAGATGTGAAGCCACCCTGAGGCACACGTGCCAAACACAAGGCCTGCAGGCTCCACATCCAACCTGACGGAACCTACTCACCCAGCCTGCAGGTTCGCTCTCGTCACGGCAGTGAAGAATCTGTCACTATTACTACTAGGGCCACTATGGGGGTCATTATTACTACTAGGGCCACTATGGGGGACATTATTACTACTAGGGCCACTATGGGGGTCATTATTACTACTGGGGCCACTATGGGAGGGGTCATTATTACTACTAGGGCCACTATGGGGGTCATTATTACTACTAGGGACCCTATGGGGGTCATTATTACTACTAGGGCCACTATGGGGGTCATTATTACTACTAGGGCCACTATGGGAGGGGTCATTATTACTACTAGGGCCACTATGGGGGTCATTATTACTACTAGGGCCCCTATGGGGTTCACTATTACTACTGCAGCCACTATGGGGGTCATTATTACTACTAGGGCCACTATGGGGGACATTATTACTACTAGGGCCACTATGGGGGTCATTATTACTACTAGGGCCACTATGGGGGTCATTATTACTACTGGGGCCACTATGGGAGGGGTCATTATTACTACTAGGGGAACCAAGGGGGTCATTATTACTACTAGGGACCCTATGGGGTTCACTATTACTACTGCAGCCACTATGGGGGTCATTATTACTACTAGGGCCCCTATGGGGGTCATTATTACTGCTAGGGCCACTATGGGGGTCATTATTACTACTAGCGTCACCATGGGGGGGAGGGGTCATTATTACTACTTGTTCACACGGCCATAAGTGCATTTCAGTCATGCAAATTTGCTGAGTATTTACATGATGGAAAATTGCTCATGCCCGGATTTTTCTGGCGCTCCGGCACGTTTGTTTCTGCACAAATCCTGCATATTTGTACCCCAGAAAGGAGCAGTCAGGCCCGCTGAACTGCTGCACAAATATACAGGAGCCCTGCGTATTCCCTGTGTATTTGTACCCATTCACTTCAATGGCCTCTTGTGGTGCGTAATACGCAATATGCGGTGATGGGTGCAAGAGTAAGGCGTGTGCTAGTGTCAGGCAGCTCCTGAAAGGCACCTCATGTTTATCTTTGCTACAAAAATCCTTCAGGAAGATGAGGCTCTGATGTGGGAGTCGCTACTTCTAATCAAAGATATAACAGTAGTGATACTGTGCTAATTGTATCCTCAAGCGCCTCCCCGTAATTCAGGGATATTGTATTGAGTCTAGTTCATGTGCTTTCATGATGACATGGCTATCATTTCTAACATCACCGTAATGCAATATGGACGCACAGGGGCGGGGGGGGCGAAGGGTGCTGCCACTTCAAAGAGTTCCCTTAGTAAGTAAAAATATATAATAAGAACATCATCTGAAGATCACATGATGGATTTTTGAGGCCTGGGCGTCCCTGACTCATCTCGGGGCAGATTAGATGGGTCATGTCAGGATAACCGGCTGATGGAAGAGGAGCATACAGAAGCCTGAACACGATGACCGCCGCCCGGATCAAAGAACGCTGTCCAGTGATTCATCGGGCCGAGCTGCTTCATGTTCAGCACTATATGCAATGACTCAAGAGACAACAATGGAGCGGAGATCATCCTCAGCCGCACTTATGTCGTGTCCATCCTACCGGCAAGTCAGCACTTTATAGGGTCATCCCGGATACGTGAATGCTATACCGGAGGACTATTATATCATTTATTAGTATTGGCATGGCTATATTACGGTATCCTACCCACCGGTACGCCAGCCCGGGTGCCCTAGATCTCACCCACAACCCCTGTCCCTGCCTACTTGCCTCCACTCCTGGCTAACCCCAGGCGGGCAACTGGGTGGCGGTCGCTGCTCTCGCTAGGGACCAAGGAGGGACGCTGGTGTACCAAGAAGGAACAGGGTAGAATACCGACAGGACGGGCAGATGAACAAACCAACAGGAAATACACGCAGACCGAGGCAGATGGGAGAACCTGGCAGAACTAGCAAACAAGGTGAACACAGGAGACTGACAGGCAGGATGCACGCACACTGACCGAAACCAATAACTGGCAGTGGATGGACCTCACTGCCAGCCTTATAAACAGAAGCCTCCGCCCGGGGCGGAAAAAGGGAAGCGACTACCTCCCAGCAGGATCAAATAAACAGGAGCCAGAGAACGGAGCTGCACTCACAGGCGCCACCCGGACACACAAGCGCGCGCACCGCGTCGACCAGCCACCCGCGGCCCCGGCAGCCGGACAACCAGCCAGGGGGACGCGCCCCAACCACAGGACCCCGCACACCGCTGCCCCGGGAGGACCCGCAGCCGCCGCATGGTAACAGGTTATTTGCCAGTTTTACTTTACGAAACGTTTGAAAGACAATTAAGATATCCTCATAGAGCGAACTAAGCCCAACTTCTAACGATGCAGCTGTATATGGTGTAGTGTACATACTGATGTGCCAGAAGTCATGGCACAGGAACTAATATCTTGTAGGACCTCTTCTAGTATGGCGAAGTGCAGCAGCATCGATTCCACAAGTGGATGGAAGACGTCTGGAGGGATGTTGAGTCGTCAGGATAGTCGCCACAGCTCCATGGTATCTGTAGATGAAGGATCACTCCACCACATCCCATAAATGGGCTCAGGCTGGGTGCCCATGCAGGCCACACCATTCATATTAATTCTCCAGAATGCTTTTACTGCCAATTCTGGAAAACTTGGGCCAGATGGCACAGGGCATTATCCTGCTGGAACCATAACTGTGGCAGTACATGAAATCCATGAAGGGTTGAAAATGGTTATCAAGCAGTGAAACATAGTGGGCACCGGTCAATGATGTGTTTAAGAAGATCAGTGGACCAACCCCATG
The DNA here is from genome assembly GCF_035609145.1 of Eleutherodactylus coqui. Taxonomy (NCBI): domain Eukaryota; kingdom Metazoa; phylum Chordata; class Amphibia; order Anura; family Eleutherodactylidae; genus Eleutherodactylus; species Eleutherodactylus coqui. The sequence goes on from NC_089845.1 coordinate 169,586,819, forward strand.
CCCTGATGACAGACCCCACACCAGTATGGAGCCCCCACCAACCTGCACGGTGCCTTGCTGACAAGTGGGGTCCATGGCTTCATGGGGTCTGCACCACACACAAACCTACCATCAGCACAAAACAATTGTTACTGTGACTCATCAGACCGCGCCATGCTACCAGTCTTCTAATGCCCAGGTGGAGCGCTATGCCCGGTGTTGTGGTGATAACAGAGGACCTCTAGTGGGTCTTCTGATCCCGTATCTCATGGAAGGTAAAGAACGCTGCGCTGACCAGCTGGATATACATGTGGGGTCTCCAGCACTGAATGTGATTTCTCCCAGAGTCGCCTGTCCGTTCACACGGACAATTCTATCCAGATGTTGCCGGTCGTGATCATTAAGTACCCGCGGGCTGCACTGCACTATCCACAGTGGGTGATAATGGCTTCTATGTTGTATTCGAAGTACACGTGATGCTGTGGATCAAAGATAAAAAAAGGTCCCCACAACTTGGACATGGAATCTCCCACCCATCTGGCACCCATTATCACACCTTGTTACAACTCCGATAACTCATGTCGGCCTCACCATGAGCGCGCTGGCCGATATACAACCCGCATCTCAAGACGACACCTCACCACGTATACAGGTGCCGGCGTTCCAATAACGCCACTCCATCATCTATCTAGATACCACTATCCCAGGACTTTTGGCACATCAGTGTAGTATTTCCACAGTTTATACTTGACTCTTAACATGTTAAGATAACTTTCTGTGCCGCAGTTAATTTGTCACTTCAAGATAATTAGTCGCAGTCATGTTGAAAGCAGCTACTTGTGTCTGCTCGGTTGGGTCTCCATGTATGAGTTCTCCTCACACATCTGCATTTGAGCTTCTGTGTTCGAGCCTGAATGGATGCAAAGCTATGATAGAATCAGATGGTGCCGAGAACATGCCATTGACTATAACGGGGTCCATCCAGCTTCTATCATGCCCTACTGACTATTTTGTCCAGGATCTTATGCCCCCCGGTGCCAGCGGCTCTGAAGACACATCGCTCATGCAGATTTGAATGTTGCCTAATTACAGCATATCCAGGAGGCCAACCAATCGATTACTGCTGGTATACCAGAGAAGCTCTTAAAGGACATGTCCACATGGTGGTTTGCATCATGGATTGGATGCGGAATTCACACCCATTCAGCATAAAATCCATTCTATCACTGATGTCCTAAAGTATCCTGCCTGAAATCCGCTTGACATGGCGGTCTTTGTAAGGGAGTGGTCTGCAGGTAACATCCCCTCTTGCATTTCTCTTCCCCCACACTGTTTTGCATGTGGCTCATTTTTCTGACTAGTTCACTATAGGAGGGAAGGCTCTGCCATAAGTCTGGGTTAAAGTTGCACCATGTTCTATGTCCTTCTAAGGGGGCAGCCTTCTAAGAAGTCGGACGTGTCGGGCTGCTCTCTCCTCCGGGGACTTGTCCATAAGTGTTGTGACTCCGGTTTCTCTCTCTAAGAGAACGGCTGACTTTTGACACTGGATGGAGAAAGATAGCACCGGCAGTCTCCTCCACGGCCCTACACCAACGTCTCCTGACCCTTCTTCAGAAGAGGTAAAAATTGACTGCAACACAGTCCCTCGGCTTATGAGGTAAGCTGCATAAAACTGGAACCAGAGTCCCTTCACTGATGCATTACAGCCCCTTGGCTCTGAAGGTGTGCAGCCTTGGAGACTGCTTTGCCCCGGTCCCTCACCTAGGGCGGCATGTGCTGCTTCCTAGAACTCCTGTGCACTGCATCAGACTGTTTAATGCTGACCTGTGACCCCCATGCCTGGCCGGGCACAGCTAATCCAGGCTGAGTTTGTTGTTGCTCTGCAATAAGTTATAATAAACAATATTTGCCCCAAACTTGTCTGGAGAAATACGGAATAAAACTGTTGGCCAGCATGGAGTGCACTCCTAGAGGGTCCTTACCTGAAGCTGAACACCAGGCCATCGATGCCCACATGAGGGCTTACCAGATCCAACTGGTCTTCCCCTCCAGCTGCTACACCAAAATGGCCCTTGACACCATGCCAGGGCGCAGCACCCCCAGGGGTCATGCCCACCTCATGCTAGTGACAGAACACCCGCTCCAGGGGATGCCTCACTGGCTTCATTTTGATGCAGATTCCACATGGAATCCGTATGCAGATTGGTCCACTGAAAATGCATAAATCCGTGTGTAATCCTGCAGAAAACCGAAGTACAATCCGGCCAAGAAAACGGCGGCTCAGCCATGGTTGTGGATTCTGTGGAGAGAACATCTAAGGGTACGTCCTCACAGGATATTATACTGCGGGTCGTGGCACGGGTCCACATCCAAATCCCCAATAACATCTGCATATAATACACACAGATTTACAAGTGGGTTTCGGTGGGGATTCACCCTTTGCTTGCAGGTGATTGTGGCTTTTTTTGTTTTTCTACCAATCTGAACCAGTATAACAACTACAAGGAAGATTCCAGCAGGACGGCCGACTCGCCAAAAATCAATAGTGAAAGGCAACTCAGAGTGCGATATGCCGACCACAGAGGGATTCAGAAGTTCAGAAGTGTCACTCCTTCTACTTTAGCCTTTATTACCAGGGATTCCCTGAGAATTCCCCTCCAGTAAACTTCCACTCTGAGTGGAAAAGAAAGCAAAAATATCCAATCATTATAAAATGAGAATGGCTTCCAGACCTGAAGGGACGTTGTGATAAAGGGCCGCTCACATCGTGGTAGACAACACAAGACGTTGCTCAATCCTTCATGCGCCGCACACTAGAATAGCTGTTCTTGGAATTCATGTGGACGCTCTGGTGGCATCCTGATGACTGCAGCGTAGTGACTTCCTATAAATCAGGGGTCACGGCATTTTCTGTTGTAATGACAACATTGTCAGTCTCTACCATCTCTAAGGCCTCTCTCAGCGCACGGTCACTGCGTATTACATGGGCATTATTTACATGCGTAATATGCAGTACCAAACTCCCATAGACGTTCACTGCGCTTCTCACACATGGAACAAGAAATACACGTGCCAAAAAAATCATGGCATGCACTATTATGGCAAATATTACACACACGTCCATGCCAAGACAGTATATGGGTATTGCTGGCATGCAGCAAGTTTGCATGTAATTGTGTATTTGCTATATGCTCACGTGCGAGCAGCTTACGCCAATGTTAGAGAGGTCTAAGGGCCACAATAAAACTTACAGAATGTTGGTCATCCAGTTTCCCCATCCATGAATCCTATCCAGGTGAGAGTGATGGTCTCTCTAGATGGGCCAGCTACCACCAGTACCCACAGTTCGTTGGCATACCATGAGGTTGTAGGTAGAGCCCAGTAGGCATAAAGCTCTCTCCCATCACAAGTACCATCCAATGAGCAGTGAAGAGCTTCAGATACACATTTGTAATGCTTTATTGAATGAAGTCCCAGCAGTCCCGGTATCTGACTTCTGCCCAGCGGTTAACAGCAGCCTTCTGGATGATGACTTTTCACGGGTCCCGGTAACATGAGAGACGCCAAACGGCAGTGGAGCATTCATTACTGACCAAGCAATACTGGGCGGACTGCGGACACTAACTCGAGTCGGCCTTCTCACCTTCGTCATACTTCTGTATCACTCTCGGATGGGTGGAAGCTATCTCACGCTCACCAGTAATGACTGCACAAGATGGCACACACACACATGTGCTTTTCTTATACTCCTCGCTTCCCATTTCCGGACCCCCGCTGCTCCACTCATCTCCCCCACCTACTGTGACAGCGCAGAGCAGTATTAGAGTGTTAGGATTTCAGAATTCAACATTATCTGCATTAGTTAAACCAAGAAATTGTCTTTCGTTACTCTACACATAGGGGATGAAGACCACCCTATCCGAGGTAATGAAGACCACCCTATCCAAACCTTAATTTTTATTCAGAGCAACTTCATGCCCCCGAAATCACCTTTTTTAAAATTCTGCATGCTAATTAGTACTAAACTGTCCAATGGGAGGTTTAGTCCTCAACGGTAGCTCAAGGTCCTGCTCATCCTTTTGTGATAACCTTGCCCATTGTTAATTGATTGATGTCTCCAGCTCAGTGGAGGTGTACTATCCCCACACTACATCTGCACTGCACTTTTGGGGAAGGCGTATCTTCCTTGACTTGGCTTGTCATCATTGAAGGCTCGCTGAGGTCGCTGCACACACTCCTTTCCTGGAAGTGTGATGCAAGTGTGACGGGGTGGTGCTGCCATGTTTCACCTTACAGAAGCAGTGGCCCAGCCACTGTCACATGCGGCTCCGTCTGCCGAGAGGAAGCTCTCCTCCCTTCTGGCCCGAGACTTGGCTGGGCTGATGGGGAGCAGTGAAAAGGTGTTGAAAGCATTAGAAGAGGTCCCAGCTCCCCATCACTGCACTGGCATGGGAGCACGGAGGTTCAGAAGGTGCACATAGGGCCATGTTGAAAGTCCCTGAAGAAGCAGATGGTGCCATGGACCCAAGATGGTGACAAAGCTGCAGGATGCTTAAGACCAGTCCAACTAGACATCAGTGTGCGCACACTAGGGACTATGATGGACTAATATGGACTGTAGTTATGTGAGGATAGAGATGCCGTGTTTATGGGCTACCAGTTTACAAGAGAGTTTGATGTGACGTAGAAAACATTGTGAGATGGGGATTGAGCGAAGTAATGCCATGTGTAGATGTGATATCCTGCAATGGAGGAACAAGGCATGACAAAGTGTCCTGGGGATCTACCTTTGCCCCTATGGTGCGTTGAGTCAGCAGTGATGCCGGACTGTGATTGGTGATATACTCTGACACTATCGTGCGCGAGTCCCGAAATTAGTCATGGCGCGGACCTTTGCGGATATAATACAGAGTACGACAATGAATATAGAGTCCTACTATGAAGATGTCCAGTTATGAGAGAGTTCAAACCGCCTTGTCTTGCCGAGGGGTTCCCCTTCTATGGACATGTGGATATATATGTTATGTGTGACGGTTAAAAATGCGTAAGGTTTAAAGACCCAGTGCCCTCCCCGGGAGCGGAACCAGTTGGTTCAGTAAAGTTTGTTATATATATAAAGTATGTGTAGTGGCCCAGAGTTAACGGGGCCCCTCCATAACGTATGCATGCATTTGTCTTGTGCCTATGTGTTGTCAATGTCCTCTATGTTGCATGAATATGATGTGTATTGCAGAGCTGCAGCACTGAATAGGTTAACTGTCTGGTATGTGAGATGTCTGAAAAATGTATCATGTTGTATGTCACGTGATTGTGCTTCATATATACGTTTTTTCTAGATGTCTGCAAGATAAATCTGTTCTGGGCTTGCAAGAGAGTAGAGGAGAGTGCTGTTTTGCGAGTGAGCCACACAGACACCATCTGCTCTGTGTGGTCCAGAATGGAAGAGGCTGAACGGTATCCACCAGCCTGCCCTGGGCCTGCTTCACCCAGGAGATGCCAGTGCTACCCCTAAACACTGAGGGTGGCTTCACACGAGCGTGTTTTTGTGCATGCATATGCGCGCACAAAAACATGCGCATATTAGCCCCAGTGCATTCCCTATGGTGTGTTCACATGTCCGTACTTGGCAGGTGTGTGCCTGCAAAGATAGAACATTCGTGCACCATAGTGAATGCTCTGCCAGCTCCCTGCATTCTTTTTCAGGGAAAGGCTTTACATATAAGCCCTTCCCTAAAAAACAAGAATTTTAGTGTAAATAAATAAATAAATAACATCCTTACCCTCTGCTGCTGCCGTGACCCCCGCAGGGATGAAGAACACAGCTGCAGCATGCTGATGTTTCCTTCATTCCCCCTAGTAAAAGGATCCAGCTGCTGGCACCCCGTCAATTGATTTCAGGGAAGGGCTTTAAATAAAAGGCCTTCCATGAACATCCAGAAAAGTGCTGTAAAAAACAAAAAAATAGATACTCACCTCCCTTCAGCTGCCGGGGCTCAGCTGCGTCTTCTCCTGCTGTCCCCTGCACTGTGGTGCTGATATATCAGCAGGTGGAGAGTTAAAATCCCCGCCTGCTGAAAAAGCTGATTGTGATTGGCTGAGGTGCTCAGCCAATCACAGGCAGCTCTCGCCGAATGAATGAAAACAATGCACGCAGCTACATACACGCGTGTTTTTGCTCGTACAGAGGTGCGCACATATGTACGCACAAAAACATGCTTGTGTGAAGCCACCCTGAGGGAGAGAGGAGCCGCCATGCAGCGTGGACTGCCTGTCTGCCGAATGTGAGTGCTGACCAGTAGAGAGCTGGAGAGAGTGAAGGAGATTGGCCAGAAACAGAACCCCGCAGATAACTGAAACTGTGGACTCGCCTGTCACCCTGTGAATCCTCCCTGTCTCACCACTCTGTGTTCTGCCCCATGTTTCCTGATGGAGTGTGTATACTACTGTTGGACTGTTGAACCTTTACGTTCAAGTAAAGGAGCGCTGCCCACCGTTCCCGGCTTTGCTTATTTTTGCTGGACTACTTATTTTTCTACCATCTGGATTCACCGCAGAGGAAGGAATGGTGGTGTCACGAGTGACAAAGAAACCTTCAGTTAATTCACCTTTGGGCTACCCCGTGCAACTCCCCCAGCGGTAACTTGGTCGGGTCCTGAGCTACCCCCAGGGGAGGAGATGGTGGAACATTAGGATTTGATTGTTCAGTGTGCAAGGATAGTACACTGCATTACTTATGTACTGCATTCTACTAAGCCTGTGACAGCAGCCTATTGGACTTTGCTGGAGGCGGGGCCTAGTAGAATGATTTACATGGCAGACATTGATGTCTTTATCAGGCTTCCTGCTGTCATGGGAACCCATTGGTATCTTGTGATGACACTATGGGATGAGGATGGGTTACAGAAAGAGCTCCCTCCCGTCATCTACTTACATTGAGCCGAAGTTGCTGTTGGTTGTGTCAGGGTTAAACTGCCAGGATCTGAGGTTTTTCTGTTCTTGGCTGTTGGAGCAGGAGCCGGGCAGTCAGTAGTCAGCTAAGCCACCACCTTAAAAAGATGTCTGTGCAGGTTTTGGCAGGGAGGGAGACTTCCTCTCAAGCACCACGGAGACCTTGCCCCAATGACCGGATGTTCGGCTCATAATGCTGCGCTTCACCTTCTGTGCCAGCAGGCACAACAGGCCTTTCACTGACCCCAACCACTCATTCTTTGCTTGACCCCTGGCCAGTCCCCCTACAAAGGCATATGACCTGGTAGGTGGCCTATTTTGCGCTCTTCTCTTTTCACTTCCTCGTAATATGCTGCATCATACTCTCCTGCAAAATGACGCCATCTCCCTGGAGTGGGTGGGGCTTAGCCCTGTACATCGCTTGTTGCGCCTAATGTAGGGCTCTTCTTCACAGCAGTAACACGCTAGCTCCATCACTGTGGCGTGGAGCCTCCTCTTCTGGTGCTCACAGCGCCTCCTACCCTCTCTCTGCCACATCACATGCAGGGATGAGGCTTGATTCCTGCGGTCGCAGTGGCTTTGTTACTGTGTGGAGGGAGAGAAGGAAAGCTCCCTAAGCCCCATTTACACTGTCTTATCTCTAAATGTCGGGGATATACCACAATTTGTGATACATCTTTTGTCTGTATTGTTTGTATAGATAAACACATTAAAAACAAGTGCTTCACCTATACAAGTCAGGTGACCAAAAACGGAAACGGGGCCATGTCACAGTATCGTTAGGCTAAATGTCGCAGTGTCCACTTATGCAGAAGGTTAATAAAAAGGACTAAAAATAAAAATAGAGTCAAGGGAAAAACTGAACTTCCCCAAGGAAGCTGCGACTTGCTGCAAACTCTTACATTCTGGTTAGTCAGGACAATTCTGTCATCAGCCGGGTTCAGTTGCATCACAAGCTATGTGTCAGGGTTTCCTCAGAACGACCCGCAGCACGGCCGTCCTACCGCCACTCTATTCTCAGACTTTCGATTTACGGGAAGACACGAGGTAGCAGAATCCCATCGACTACAAAGTATCATCGGAACTCGTCTAGTTAGCTTGTTTCACTTCTACAGGAGAGACATCTGCAGTCCATAAGTGGAAGACGACTCCAGGACTTCATTACTAAAGGCTTCCAGTTCCGCTTTCATGTTTATGAAAAGATGAATGTTCCCTAAAACAGCGATTTATCTGCTTATGGAAACTGACTGCATGTGAGAAATGGGAAGACCCATCAATACACACAAGACACATCATACATTGCATCACTTAGAGGAATCACCAGAAACACCTACGAGGCCGAACTACAAACCTCAGCAGCTTCTGATGAAAATACATCACTTCCTGTACATAGTTGCAGTATTATAGTAGTTATATTCTTGTACATGGGGGGCAGTATTATAGTAGTTATATTCTTGTACAGAGGAGGCAGTATTATAGTACTTATATTCTTGTATATATGGGGCAGTATTATAGTAGTTATATTCTTGTACATAGGAGGCAGTATTATAGTAGTTATATTCTTGTACATAGGGGGCAGTATTATAGTAGTTATATTCTTGTACATAGGGGGCAGTATTATAGTAGTTATATTCTTGTACATAGGGAGCAGTATTATAGTAGTTATATTCTTGTACATAGGGGACAGTATTATAGTAGTTATATTCTTGTACATAGGGGGCAGTATTATAGTAGTTATATTCTTGTACATGGGGGGCAGTATTATAGTAGTTATATTCTTGTACATGGGGGCAGTATTATAGTAGTTATATTCTTGTACATAGGGGGCAGTATTATAGTAGTTATATTCTTGTACATAGGGGGCAGTATTATAGTAGTTATATTCTTGTACATAGGGAGCAGTATTATAGTAGTTATATTCTTGTACATAGGGGACAGTATTATAGTAGTTATATTCTTGTACATAGGGGGCAGTATTATAGTAGTTATATTCTTGTACATGGGGGCAGTATTATAGTAGTTATATTCTTGTACATAGGGGGCAGTATTATAGTAGTTATATTCTTGTACATAGGAGCAGTATTATAGTAGTTATATTCTTGTACATGGGGCAGTATTATAGTAGGTATATTCTTGTACATAGGGGGCAGTATTATAGTAGTTATATTCTTGTACATGGGGGGCAGTATTATAGTAGTTATTTTCTTGTACATGGGGGGCAGTATTATAGTAGTTATATTCTTGTACATAGGGGGCAGTATTATAGTAGTTATATTCTTGTACATAGGAGGCAGTATTATAGTAGTTATATTCTTGTACATAGGAGGCAGTATTATAGTAGTTATATCCTTGTACATAGGGGGCAGTATTATAGTAGTTATATTCTTGTACATAGGGGGCAGTATTATAGTAGTTATATTCTTGTACATAGGAGGCACTATTATAGTAGTTATTATCTTGTACATAAGAGGCAGTATTATAGTAGTTATATTCTTGTACATAGGAGCAGTATTATAGTAGTTATATTCTTGTACATGGGAGCAGTGTTATATTAGTTATATTCTTGTACATAGGAGGTAGTATTATAGTAGTTATATTCTTGTATATAGGAGGCAGTATTATAGTAGGTATATTCTTGTACTTAGGGGGCAGTATTATAATAGTTATATTCTTGTACATAGGAGCAGTATTATAGTAGGTATATTCTTGTACTTAGGGGGCAGTATTATAGTAGTTATATTCTTGTACATAGGGGCAGTATTATAGTAGTTATATTCTTGTACATGGGGGCAGTATTATAGTAGGTATATTCTTGTACATAGGAGCAGTATTATAGTAGTTATATTCTTGTACATAGGAGGCAGTATTATAGTAGTTATATCCTTGTACATAGGGGGCAGTATTATAGTAGTTATATTCTTGTACATAGGGGGCTGTATTATAGTAGTTATATTCTTGTACATAAGAGGCAGTATTATAGTAGTTATATTCTTGTACATAGGGGGCAGTATTATAGTAGTTATATTCTTGTACATGGGAGCAGTGTTATATTAGTTATATTCTTGTACATAGGAGGCAGTATTATAGTAGTTATATTCTTGTACATAGGAGCAGTATTATAGCAGGTATATTCTTGTACTTAGGGGGCAGTATTATAATAGTTATATTCTTGTACATAGGGAGCGGTATTATAGTAGTTATATTCTTGTACATGGGGGCAGTATTATAGTAGGTATATTCTTGTACATAGGCAGTATTATAGTAGTTATATTCTTGTATATAGGAGCAGTATTATAGTAGGTATATTCTTGTACATAGGAGGCAGTATTATAGTAGTTATATTCTTCTACATAGGGGCAGTATTATAGTAGTTATATCCCTGTACATAGGAGGCAGTATTATAGTAGTTATATTCTTGTACATAGGGGGCAGTATTATAGTAGTTATATCCCTGTATATAGGAGGCAGTATTATAGTAGTTATGTTCTTGTACATAAGAGCCATTATTATAGTAGTTATATTCTTGTACATAGGGGGCAGTATTATAGTAGTTATATTCTTGTACATAGGGAGCAGTATTATAGTAGTTATATTCTTGTACATAGGGGGCAGTATTATAGTAGTTATATTCTTGTACATAGGAGCAGTATTATAGTAGTTATATTCTTGTACATAGGGGGCAGTATTATAGCAGTTATGTTCTTGTACATAGGGGGCAGTATTATAGTAGTTATATTCTTGTACATAGGGAGCAGAATTATAGTAGTTGTATTCTTGTACATAGGGGGCAGTATTATAGTAGTTATATTCTTGTACATAGGGAGCAGTATTATAGTAGTTATATTCTTGTACATAGGGGGCAGTATTATAGTAGTTATATTCTTGAACATAGGGGGCAGTATTATAGTAGTTATATTCTTGTACATAGAGGGCAGTATTATAGTAGTTACAGTCTTGTGCATAGGGGGCAGTATTATAGTAGTTATATTCTTGTACATAGGGGGCAGTATTATAGTAGTTATATTCTTGTACATAGAGAGCAGTATTATAGTAGTTCTATTCTTGTACATAGGGGGCAGTATTATAGTAGTTATATTCTTGTACATAGGGGGACAGTATTATAGTAGTTATATTCTTGTACATAAGAGCATTAATATAGTAGTTATATTCTTGTACATAGGCGGCAGTATTATAGTAGTTATATTCTTGTACATGGGGCAGTATTATAGCAGTTATATTCTTGTACATAGGGGGCAGTATTATAGTAGTTATATTCTTGTACATAGGGGACAGTATTATAGTAGTTATATTCTTGTACATAGGGGGACAGTATTATAGTAGTTATATTCTTGTATATAGGTAGCAGTGTTATAGTAGTTATATTCTTGTACATAGGGGGCAGTATTATAGTAGTTATATTCTTGTACATAGGAGGCAGTATTATAGTAGTTATATTCTTGTACATAGGGGACAGTATTATAGCAGTTATATTCTTGTATGTGGGGCAGTATTATAGTAGTTATATTCTTGCACATAGAGGGCAGTATTATAGTATTTATATTTGTTACCATGCGGCGGTTCCTGGTCCTCCATGGGCGGCGGTGTGCGGGGTCCTGCGAACGGAGCGCACCCTCGCGGCTTGTTGTCCGGCTGCCGGGGGTGCGGGTGCCTGGCCGGCGTGGTGCTGGTGGCGCGCAGCTTCGGGTGCGCGTGCAGGTGTGAGTGCAGCTGCCGTGCACGAGCTCCCTTTTATTATGTTTTGTTGGGAGTTGGCTGTCTCCCTCTCTCCGCCCCTAGACGGAGGCTTTTGTTTACAAGTTAGGCAGAGACTTGCAATCCCTGCCAGTTATTGGTTTCCCTCACTGTGCTAGCTAGTCTGCCTCTGTTGGTCTCCTGCCTCTGTCATCTTGTCTGCTTTACTTTGCTATCGTCTGCCAGGTTTTTCCATCTGCCTCATTTCTGCTTAGTATTGTTCGTGTTGGTCTTTTTCATGTGCCTTTTCTGTCAGTATTCTACCCTTTCCATCCACGTACGCCAGCGTCCCTTTTTCGGTCCCTAGTTAGAGTAGGGACTGCCGCCCAGTTGCCCGCCTGGGGTTAGCCAGGAGTGGAGGCAAGCAGGCAGGGACAGGGGTTGTGGGTGAGATCTAGGGGACCCGGGCTGGCGTATCAAGGGTAGTATACCGTAACATAATAACTGGCCCTTAAAATTGCTCTCCAATGGAGGCCATGAGTACTCTTGCAAGGCAGTTGCAGGATTTAGTGGTTGTGATACAGGACCTGTCCGGTCGTATGGTGGCCCAGGAGCAGCAGGAGTTAGTGCATGTTTCTACTGCACCTTCTTTTCATGAGCCCAAGTGTCTGCTTCCTGAGGTATTTTCAGGGGAGAGGAGCAAGTTTTTTGTTTTTCAGCAGGCATGTAGATTGTATTTTTGGATGCGGCCCTGCTCCTTCAGCTCCGAATCCCAGAAAGTTAGATTGACTATGTCCTTACTTCAGGGTCCCCCCCAGACATGGGCCTACTCCTTACCCGAGAGTTCGGTTTGCCTGCAGTCAGTTGATTTGTTTTTTCGGGAACTTGGAGGTATTTTTGATGAGCCGGACCGTGCGGGGTTGGCGGTATCTCATCTCATGTCTCTACGTCAGGGGCAGCAGTGGGTAGAGGACTATGGCTCTAAATTTAGACTGTATGCAGGTGACACCTCTTGGAACGATAGCGCTGTTAAAGATGTGTTTTTGTTGGGTCTTTCTGATGCTGTCAAGGATCTACTCATTTCTCATCCCACTCCCGTGACATTCAATGATGCGATGGAATTGGCAGTCAAAGCTGACAGGAGACTGAGATCTAGAAAAGAGGAACGTTAGGCCCCGTAAAGCTAGGGAATCCAGCAAACCCGTTCCCACTTCTCCCATGCCAACCTCTGGTGCCGAGCCTATGGAAATGCACTAGCTAAGTCCCGAGGAACGGCGATGGTTCTGGATGACTCTATTGTGGGAAAGCCGGACATCGTGTAGCGACCTGTCCTCAGAAGCATCTACAACATCAGTCTGAACCGGCGGAAAACTTCAGATCCTAGGAGATGTTTGGGAGGATCGCCTAGGATCACAGGTACTCCTCAAGTTGTTGGTGCCTTGTCAGATTGGCTTCCGGAATTTCACTCAGTCCAGTCAAGCTTTTATTAATTCGAGTGCTGCCGCCAATTTGATTAGTTTAAGTTTTGTCAGACCTCTGATGACTGAATTCTCAGCGTTAAAGATTCTCATACGCTTCACTAGTATTGATTCTACCCCTCTATCTGCAGGGGTTGTACAATGGAGGACTCCCATGTTACAGTTCACTGTAGGTGTTCTCCAGTCTGAGAATCTGTCGTTCTTGGTAATGGAAAGGATGTCCATTGATGTAGTGCTTGGTATGCCCTGGTTGGCACTGCACAATCCCTGATTTGATTGGTGCACTCGGGAATTGACACACAGGGGGTCGTCCTGTCATAGCCACTTAGCTACTGTATCCGTGTGTTCAGCAGATACCATACTTATCCCGGAGTATTTTTCCGATTTTCATTGTGTATTTTCCAAGAAACTGTCTGAGACTTTGCCTCCCCATAGGGAGTAGGACTGTGGTATTGATTTGATCCCCGACAGTCCCATCCCTAAGGGCGTGTCTGGGCGTGAGCACGGAGCCCTTAGGTCCTATATTTCAGAGTCTCTGGCCAAGCAACATATCAGGCCATCCAGAAGGATGGGACATTGAGGCCTTGTGTGGATTATTGGGCTTTGAATAAAATCACAGTGAAGAACCTGTGCTCCTTGCCCCTGATTCCTGATTTATTGAATCAGGTGTTAGGGGACCGCTGGTTTTCCAAGTTGGACTTAAGGGGGGCTTACAATTTAATTCGCATCCGAAAGGGAGATGAGTGGAAGACCGCGTTCAACACCTTGTTCGGACATTTTGAATGTCTAGTCATGCCCTTCGGACTTTGTAATGCCCCCGCAGTGTTCCAGGTATTTATGACCGCGGTCTTCTGCGACTTCCTGGGGGTATATATCTCGTTGACATTCTGCTGTACTCCCCAGACTGGGATTCACATGTGCGGCACCTGAGGCTGGTTCTGACCCGTTTGTGTGAGTACCAAATTTTTATTAAGTTGGAGAATTGCATTTTTGGTCCTAAACAAGTGTCTTTCTTTGGTTATGTGATTTCACCCACAGAGATTCAAATGAAGTCTGATAAAGTGGCAGCAATCTCCCAATGGGTCAGACCGGATGACCTGAAAGCTCTCCAGTGGTTTTAGGTTTCACAAATTTTTACCGTAAGTTCATTAAGAATTATTCTGTTATTGCTCAACCCCTGACCGATCTTACCAAGAAGGGGGCCAACTTGGTAAGATGGTCGCCAGAGGCCCTAGAGGCTTTTAGTTGTCTCAGAAGGGCGTTTACTGCTGCCCTGGTGCTTGTACAGCGTGATGACCGTTCTTCATTGAGGTTGATGCATCTGAGGTGGGGGCGGTATTGTCTCAAGAAGTCAGCGGGAGACCAGGGTATAGTCCATGTGCGTTCTTCTCGCGGAAGTTCAGTTTGGCAGAACGTAACTACGACGTGGGTAATCGTGAGTTATTGGCGATTAGGTGGGCTCTAGAAGAGTGATGTCACCATCTTGAGGGGGTAAGGCATCCCATTACCGTGTATACTGATCATAAAAACTTGGCATATCTCACCAATGCTAAGAGAATCACAGCTCGTCATGCCAGGTGGTCGTTGTTTTTCGCCAGGTTTAACCTCGTCGTTACATATATTCCAGGGGAGAAGAACGTGAAGGCAGACGCCCTCTCAGGGAGTTTTGGTTCGAAGGAAAGTGAGACAGTGGCTCCCGAGAATATCTTGGCACCTAGGGTGGTGGTGGTGGCAGCTGTAAAACCTGATCTAGTTCCTCATCTACAAAGTTGTCAGCAGGACACTCCCTCGGGGGTGCCAGAGGGCAGATGGTTTGTGCCAGAGACCTTGCGTCTCAGAGTCATTGAAGAGTCTCACTCGTATGTTCCCGCAGGCCATCCGGGGGCTCAGAGGGCTATGGATCTTTGTACTAGACACTACTGGTGGCCAGGCATGTCTCGGGAGATCCGCAACTTTGTTAAGGGATGCTCTGTCTGTGCACGCAGTAAATGTCGGCGTCCGAAGGGGCCTCTGAGACTGTTACCGGTGCTTTCTTGTCCGTGGTCGCATTTACCAGTAGATTTTATCACCGATCTACCTGAGTCTCAGAAGTTCACCCCTACCCTAGTTGTTGTCGACCGGTTCTCAAAGATGGTACATTTCGTGGCGTTAAGGAAGCTACCTTCTGTGATAGAATTTGCCAAGATTTTTGTAAAAGAAATCATTCGTCTACATGGGGTTCCCGAGAACATCGCATCAGATCGCGGGGTTCAGTTTGTTGCGCAATTCTGGCAAGCCTTCTGCAGAAACCTTGGAACGTCGCTTTTTGTCTGCATTCCACCCGCAAACCAATGGTCAGACGGAGCGGAAGAACCAGGATTTAGTGCAATATTTACGGTTGTTTGCTAGCGAAAAGGCTCATCAGTGGGCAGAGTTCCTGCCGTTGACAGAGTTTGCACTAAACAACCGCACTTGTTCTTCCACTGGGCTATCTTCATTCCTTTGCGGATATGGTCAGCATCCTCGCTTCCTTACAGCTATTTCTGCGCCGTCTGCCTGTCCTGCAGCTGATGTCGCCACAGATGCGCTGCAGGGTGTATGGAGAGAAGTACAGAAGAACCTGGAAGCAACAGGGGCTCGTATGCAGTTGCGTAGTGGGAGGAGTCTATCAGTATCTGAACCTTACAGGATGGGACAGAAGGTATATGTGTCTTCTAGAAAACTCAAATTGAAGGTTCTGATTTTAAAAAAGGGCGCTGCGTTACGTGGGTCCCTTTGTTATCACGCGGGTAGTAAACCCGCTTGCTTATGTACTTGATTTGCCAGCCACATGGAGGGTTCATAGGGTTGTTACCTTTATGAGATCCGCAGGTTTCAGCTTCCCAGTTTATATCCAGATAGTTAAAGTCCCCCATAATGATCACCTCATTTGATTTGCTGCTTCATCTATTTGCTTCAATGATAGATTTTTGGTGGCTCCTGTTATATTTGGTGGCCAACAGAAAACCCCTATGAGGATTTTATTGCTTTTTTTGCCTCCATGTATTTCCACCCATAGAGACCCCACATGTTCATCTCCCTCTCATATATCTTCCTATAATGTAGGGTTTAAACACAACTTTACGAAAAGACAGAGCCCTCTCCCTTTTTGTTTTTTACAATCCTTTCTAAACAGACTGTAACCCTGTAAGTTCACCTGCCAGTCACAGCTTTCATCCAACCAGGTCTCCGTTATTCCCACTATGTCATAGTTTTCCTCAGGCATTAGTACTTCTAGTTTGTCAGCTTTATTAGTCAGACCTCCAGCATTAATCCTCTTATTGGTCAGTCTTCTAGCAATAGTCCTATTGCTGGTCAGACTTCTAGCATTAGTCAGCATATTGGTCAGGTGTCTTGCAGTAGTTCCATTGTTGGTCAGACTTCTAGTGTTAGTCACCTTACTGGTCAGATGTCTTGCAGTAGTCCAATTGTTGGTCAGATTTATAGCATTAATCCTCTTATTGGTCAGTCTTCTAGCATTAGTCCCCTTGTTGGTCAAACTTATTATCATTGCTGGTGGAAAATAAGTACCTGCCGGAGCGGTGGTTTACTGGCCAAGTGGTCACTTTACACATGACATAGTCCTGGTACAGATTTTGCATCGGCGTTCAGAAGCTTCACATTAAGCCTCTGTTCTAATAGATTTGTATTCTGAAACCCAACAGCAGCTTATTTTCAAGACAGGATTTCAACCCTTTGAAAGCACAAAAACGCTTTTACCTTCCCTAACAGCAAGCAGAGATCTTATAACACAAATGTAAAGGAGAAAGTTGTAGAACTTTTCAGTTATATTTGCAAAAAAAGCTGAAAACTGCTCCGCACATTATAGAATTGAGGCTCATACGAGGGGCTGCTGATAAGTCTTTGCCTTTGTGTTCTTTTTTTGTTTCTATGGTAACGGATGTTACATCCCATGAAAGCCTCATGTGTCTAATATATGCGTTTGTAGCTTATGGCAACAGTGATCTAGGCCGCGGGAAAACAAAATGGCGCTATTCACTGCAAATAAAAGCAGAGGAGCGATAAAATCCGCGCAGGATATTCCTGGTGATATGTGGCAGACATCGGGGGATCAATGCCCTTCATATTCTACTGTTATGAACTGGGTGCCACTTCAGCACCAATGATGAGGAACGTCCTGGACGACCGAGAGAGGTTGTTGTTCCGGAGATCGCCGATGCTGCGCACAACCTCATACCGGAGAATCGATGAATTTCCGCTGAAGGAGTAGCCGACATCATGGGGGTTTCTGGTGAACGTGTTTGTCTCATTATCCATGAAGAAGCGATCTGCAAAGTGGGTCCCCAAATGTCTGACAACAGATCATAAAAGCATCGAGTGAAAACTTCCCGCTCCATTTGTCAGCGTTTCCGGACTGATAAGAACTTCCTGGATCGGCTGGTCACTATGGATGAGACCTGGATTTAGGTGTATGACCCTGAAACCAAGGAGCAGTCAGAATAGTGGAGGCCCAGTGGTTCTACCCGCCCAAAGAAGTTCAGCCACTAAGATGATGGTGTCTGTGTTCTGGGATAAGGAGGGCGTGCTGCTAGTGGACGACCTTCACAATGCTTCCACCATCAATGCAAGGTATTACATTGAACATTTAGACCAATTGAAGGCAGCTCTGAAGGCCAAAGGGTGCGGCAAGCTGTCCAAAGGAATCTGGTTCCTGCAAGACAACCCCTCCGCTCACACTGCACAAGTGACCGCAGCAAAACTGGTGGAGCTAGGCATCCAGCTGGTTGACCACCCACCTTATTCACCAGATCTAGCTCCCTCCGACTATCATCTGTTTTCAAACCTGAAGAAACACCTCAAAGGGACCAAATTTCACACCATTTCTGATGCCATGGCTGCTACGGATGACTGGTTTGAGGCACAACTGAAATCCTTCTTTTTGTAAGGCTTACAGAACTTGGAATACCAATGCAAGAAGTGTGTTGGCATCAGTGGAGAGGATGTGGAATAAATGTAAAGATTCATCTTCCTATCTCGTTTCTTTCTGGGTAAAGCCAAAGACTTATCAGCAGCCCCTCGTATATGTTGGCACTGGTGTAACTATAGGAGATGCAGAGGATGCGGTTGCACCCAGGCCCAGGAGTTGGGGGCCTTATGCAGCATCCGAGGAGCGGGCCCTCAACTGAGAAGATAGCGGGGTCGAGTTTGGGCCTTGTCACGGGGCTCTACCCTCTTCCACCCTAAGGGTAGCATGGGACCCATCCAAGGTGCCACTGGGGGGAACTTGCACGGAGGTAACCCAATACATGGTTTACCTTAAGTAATCTTGTCACGGGTGACGCTACCAGTCCTCTCTCCATCGTGAATCCAGATGATGAAATAAGTGATCCACACACATAGGGAAACTTTTTGTAGCAAAGCTGGGAATGGTTGGCAGAGGTCATTTACTAGTAAACTCTTTACAGTCTAACTGTAGAATTACACATGTCAGCAAGAAAATGGTGCAGAACACAAAGTGGTGCAACAGGGAGGAAATCACAGGACATCAGAAGAAGCTACAGTCCAGGTTATCTGTAGGGTTCTGTTCCTGATACCAACTCCCTCACTCATGCCTGCTCTCTACCGGTTGGTACTCACATTGGCAAGCAGGCACTCCATGCTGCATGGTGGCTCTGCTCTCACTCTTCTCCTCAGTGGTTCAGGATGCCACTGGTATCTCCTGGGTAAAGCAGGTCCAGGGAAGGCTGAGGAAACCTTTCAGCCTCTTCCACTCTGGCCCACACAGAACTGAAGGTGTCTGTGTGGCTTTCTTGCAGATCCTCCAAAACGCTCCTCACACTAGCAAGACCGGAACACAACAACCCTTGCACACACCTTGCAATCACATACATGCAGCACGATCACATGACAAACAACAAGATACATTTTCCAGACATCCTGCATACCAGACAGTTAACTCATTCAGTACTGCAGTTATGCAATACACATCATATTCATACAACATAAAAGACACTGACCCCACACAGGCAAGAGACAAGTTCATTCTTACATTATCGAGGGGCCCTTCTATTACGGGCCCCTACACCTGTTACAGGTTTAGCAATAGGGCATAGGAGCTTCAAGTTCCGCCTCTGTATGTTGGATTGGCAATATTAGATAGGCAGCAGCACACACACCAAGCTCACAAGTGGGGGAGGTTTCTGTTGTATAGGGTGAAGGATGCATGCTTTCCCAGGCTCTGGATCCTGAACCGCATTAACATAGAAATTTCTCTGTAAGGGTTCAACTTGGCTCTAAAACATAACTTTTAATAAATATATTGATAAGAAAGGCTTGGCATTCAAGTCTTAGATGAGACACGTACAAAAAAAAAATTGCTCCTAGATCAGAGTTCCTACTCTCGCGCTATGTGATCAGAACACCTGACCAGAATGGTCAATGCCCATAGACACGGGACGCTCTGCTTCTTTGTGCTTACGGTTTAGCGGATGTGAAGGAATCGCCCAAAAATGGGGCAGCCTAGATAACGGTCGCCGGTGTGAATAAGCGCATTGATGCCACAGGGCTATTTTCTTTTTTAGCTATTATCAAGTGTAAATGCACCTTAAAAGAAGCCAAAAGTTACTTTTTGACCCCAGCAGCCAATTGGATTCCAGCGTCTTCCTTGATGGCGTTTCTGAGTTTCCCTCCGTGTAAACGAGAAGTTTGCTGACACAAAGTCTCCATCGTTGCGATAAACCTGAATTTCAGCATTTTCTTTCACAGTTTAGTTTCAGCAAAGCTTCATTTCTTCACCTGCGGTTACTTCACTGTGATTTCACCTTCTTTACCTCACACTCCATGTTACTGCGTCACCTGCTGCCCACCCCAATAGGGGGGGTTCTGGCAGATACAAGGGGGGTTACGTCTGAAGCAGCCGGAGTGACAGATAACAGGTGACCCACAAGTAGCTGCTGCGGCTCCTCACATGTCGCCCCTGATGTAAGACATTGCACAGGGTTACAACAATCCTGACGAGTTCTGTCACAGCGAGACCATGCGATGGCGTAACGGTCAGAGGAACGGACGGGCGCAGAGGGAGAAATGGAAGAACTGCAAACTGAGATGAGCGAGTTCTCCAGCTGGACAGTAAAGAGTCTCGCCTTTAACCCCTCAGTGACCCGCTCTCTTTTGCTCCACTTTTCAAAAGCCATAACTTTTTTATTTTTGCACCCATATGGCCGTATGAGGGTTCGTTTTTTGCGCAGCGAACGGTAGTTTTTACTGGCTCCACTTTTGGGAACATACAGTGTATTGTAGAACTTTTATGAATTTTTTTGTAGGGCTGGGAAAAAAAACACCAATTCTGCCCCAGTTTTTTGCAGCATTAATTATGAAGCATACGTGGCATGATCATTTTTTCTGCGGGCCAATATGATTGCAACAAGAGCAAAATTCTATATATATTTGGGGAGGTTTCCACTTTTGCACCATAATACTCTTTTTTTTACAATCGCTACATTCAAAGTCCCAGAACTTTTATTTTTTATTGAAAGAATTCTGTGACAGGTGTATATTTTTTGTGTAATGAGCTGTAGTTTTTATTGGCACCTTTTTGGGGTACATTTGGCATTTTTTGCGTAGTTTTTTGTGTTTTTTGGGAGGCAAAATGAACAAAAAAAAAGTTTTGGCTCTATTTTTTGCTTGCAATGACATGATCGCTCTGATAATACACTGCAGTACTTCTGCACTGCAATGCTTTATCAATAATCATAGCAATCACAGGCCATGGCAGACTCGGATTTCACTATCTGGAGTCCGGTTGCCATGACAATCCATTGGCCCTCAGCGATTATATGGTAAAGGGCCGATAACATCACAGAAGGCGCAGCTTTCCTCTGTGAACCGTTTACATGTCACGATGAATATTGATCTGTTGCAGTGGAAGGCTGGCTGACAGTCACAGCCGGCTCTCGCTGCGGATAATACCAGCTCAGCTGCCGTGGCATCCATAGGAGGTAAATGTGCGCCTATTTGTGGTAACTGCTTCCCAGCCAGGATGTACTTTTACCCCCTGAGGTGGGAAGGGGTTACAGGCACAATGTTCCATTTTCAATGCTGTAAATCTTCCTTCTTTTGCTTGTATTACAAGTTGTAAGTAAAGGGATTGCCATGAGGGCTGGCCATTTTTGAAGGCATTTTTCAATTCTTATAATTAATCTCCAGATGAGTCCTCCCTCTGGGCAAGAAAAATTATAAAAGCCCATACAGAATAGGAGGAATTGGGCTAAGCAGCAGCACATGTGAAAAAGACTTGGGTATACTAATAGATCATAGACTGAACATGAGTCAACAATGTGATGCAGCAGCCAAAAAGGCATTTCCAGGATGTATTAAGTGAAGCATAGAGTCTAGATCACGTGAGGTCATTATCCCCCTCTACTCCTCCTTAGTCAGACCTCATCTGGAACACTGTGTCCAGTTCTGGGCACCCCACTTTATAAAAGACAGACAAACTGGAGCAAGTTCAGAGAAGAGTTACCAAGATGGTGAGCGGTCTGCAAATCATGTCCTATGAGGAACGGTTAAAGGATCTGGGAATGTTTAACTTGCAGAAGA
Organism: Eleutherodactylus coqui; assembly: GCF_035609145.1. Lineage (NCBI taxonomy): Eukaryota > Metazoa > Chordata > Amphibia > Anura > Eleutherodactylidae > Eleutherodactylus > Eleutherodactylus coqui. Next base: position 169,608,493 of record NC_089845.1, read on the forward strand.
GAAGGCTGAGAGGAGACTTAATAGCTGTCTACAAATATCTGAAGGGCTGTCACAGTGCAGAGGGATCAGCCCTATTCTCCTGCACAAGGAGAGCCTAGAAGCAAAAACTGAAAGGGAGGAGACACAGATTAGATATTAGACAGTGAGGGGGATCAATGAGTGGAACAGGTTACCACGGGAGGTGGGGAGTTCTCCTTCAATGGAAGTCTTCAGAGGCTGGACAAATATCTGTATGGGATGATTTAGTGATCCTGCACTGAGCAGGGGGTTGGACCCGATGACCCTGAAGGACCCGATGACCTCAAAGGACCCGTGACCCCAGAAGAGCTGATGACCCCAGAGGAGCCGATGACCCTGGATCTTATGATTCTATGATTTTATCTTACTGCATCTTCACATACATTTTGCATTACACTCCATCATACCCGTAAGACACTCCTACCGTGGGGTCATACATAACATGCCATTTACCATGAACCCTTCATGCATTATACTTTCATAACACATAACATCACTTATGTCAGTAACCCTTGCAGGGCCTTGCTCAACTTCCAACTACCAACCCTTTACATTACACATAGTTCTGTGAGTCCATATTCCCCCCCAGGGCCTCCGATGATGTCATGTCATGTGATACCCTGTGTGGGAGGAGTCAGGGATCACATGACCATGGGGGCTAAGTAAATGTAGGACTCTGCAGCTATGTGTGTCAGGATGAATGTAGTGGAGCTGTGTGTGATGTGTGGGGATCAGGATGGATGTAGTGGAGCTGTGTGTGTGATGTCTGGGGATCAGGATGGGTGTAGTGGAGCTGTGTGTGTGAAGTCTGGGGATCAGGATTGATGTAGCGGAGCTGTGTGTGTGATGTCTGGGGATCAGGATGGATGTAGTGGAGCTGTGTGTGTGATGTCTGGGGATCAGGATGGATGTAGTGGAGCTGTGTATGTGATGTCAGGATCAGGATGGATGTAGCGGAGCTGTGTGTGTGATGTCTGGGGATCAGGATGATGTAATAGAGCTGTGTTTGTGATGTCTGGGGATCAGGAAGGATGTAGCGGAGCTGTGTGTGTGAAGTCTGGGGATCAGGATTGATGTAGTGGAGCTGTGTATGTGATGTCTGGGGATCAGGATGGATGTAGTGGAGCTGTGTGTTTGGTGTCTGGGGATCAGGATGATGTATTAGAGCTGTGTTTGTGATGTCTGGGGATCAGGATGGATGTAGTGGAGTTGTGTGCGTGCGATGTGTGGGGGTCAGGATGGATGTCCGTCTGGCGCTGCAGTGACAGTGTCGGGACCCAAGGAGAAGAGCGGAGCAGCAGTACAAGCGGTACGAGGTATGTACCATGTACTGCATGTAATCTTGTATGCTTAGGTGGTATATGTTATAACTAGGGATGAGCAAGTATACTCGCTAAAGCACTACTCGTTCGAGTAATGTGCTTTAGACGAGTATCTCCCTGCTTCGGGGGCCGCCGCGGAGCGGGGAGGAACGGAGGGGAGATCTCTCTCTCCCGCCCGCTCTCCCCTGCTCCCCGCCGCAACTCCTTACCTGTCAGCTGCGGCCACTCCCGAATATTCAGGGACGAGCAGTGAGATGCTCGTCTAAAGCACATTACTCGAGCGAGTAGTACTTTAGCGAGTATACTCGCTCATCCCTAGTTATAACAGCTGTACTATAGTTACATATAGGACATATCCAGGTTACATCACCATCACTATATACAGGGGGGGTATATCTCCTGTATATAGTGATATGGACCATGCTGGGGTAGCCTGGGTATCTCCTGTATATAATTATATATGTGTAGATTGTATGCGATGTGAGTGTCTGCAGCGTGTACTCACGAGTAGATGACGTATGATTCACACTAAGCGTCATCTACTCGCGAGAACACGCTGGATGGGATCCCGCACATGTGAACAGCCGCTGGACGGGATCCAGGAGATAAAGGAGGAAAAAAAGGCTGTGATAAGCCACGCCCCCAAGTCACGTCCCCGACACGCCCCCTTTTTTTTACCGTGGCCGGTATTTTTTCGCGACAAAGGTGGCAACCTTATGTGGTAGTGTCTTGTGCAGTTAGATGAATCCTCCTTCTCACGGCTCTGTCTCTTCCCTTTTGATGTTCCACTGTCAGCCCATCCGCGACCCCACAACACAATTGCTATATTCTGCTATGGTACAGTATTTAGTTTTGAGCTTGGTTGCAGTGCCATTCATATGTACTAAGCTTGGTTCTGGTGCTGTATCTAGGTGCTGAGCCTGGTTCTGGTGCTGTGTTTATCCACCAAAGTGTTCCGGTACTCTATTTATTATATGACCTTGATTTTGTTGCTGCATTTATGTGCTGAGCTTGGTTGTGTTGTCATATGTATTGGCCAAAGTGCCTGTAATCATGTTATGAGCTTACTTCTGGTGCTGTATTTATGCTATGAACTTGGTTTTGGTCCTTAATGTGCTGAGCTTGGTCCTGGTGCTATTTTTAATTACTGAGCTTGGTTCTGTGTCTGCATTTATGATATGGTACTTACTTCTGGTACTCTATGTGATGAGCTTGCTTCTGGTGCTGTATTTATATACTTAGCTTGGTTACGGTAATGTATTTATGTATTGAATTTGGTTCTCGTACAGGATCTTTTCACTGAGCTGTTCTGTTGTGCATCTACTGCTTCTCTCACAAGCAGAAGTCAGCACATATATATGTATATATATACATTTATTTTTTCTGCCATGCAGCCTCCACCCGGCACTAGTCACAGACACACAGGGCTCCTCCGGCTGGTCTCTCAGGCACAAGAGGATCTGGCATGGAATTCAACATCACTGATTCTTCTTTTCCTTGACACAATCTGTGGGGTGAAGGTTGATCCATCCCTCCACGCATCGAGGAGTCATCGCCCACCGTTCTCAGCGGTGTGGATGGGGCCCTTAACTCCCATGTGATGCACTGCAGGAGATGTTCATCCGTTGATACTGCTGGAGCTGCCAGAACCGGGCGATCCTCACAGTGACAGGAATACCAGTGAGTCAGAAGATACGAGTGACTGCGTGGCATTAGACGGAATGTGTCATCCGAAAATGTCCTATTGTATAAATCAGACTTTTGTGTTCCACATTTCTGTAGGGATTTTTGGTGATTTTATTTTCAGTTACAATCTGTATTTTACATATCATAAATCCTGCATTGTTCAAACTGAACACAAAGCCTAATAATAGTCCAACACCTCCTGTTCTGTAGAGGAAACTTCTCAGCCGTCATCTCACTATCATCACAGGCAGGATTACACTAAGAGGAGACACCTATATATAGATAACACAGGACCCACAATTCACAATAGTCACAGCTCACCTCCTCCCCTCCCTGCACAGGCAGGATTACACTGAGAGGAGATACCTATATATAGATAACACAGGACCCACCATTCACAATAGTCACAGCTCCCCTCCCTGTACATACATTATTACACTGAGAGGAGACACCTGTATATAGATAACACAGGAGCCACCATACACAATAGTCACAGCTCACCTCCTCCCCTCCCTGTACAGACAGGATTACACTGAGAGGAGACACCTATATATAGATAACACAGGAGCCACCATTCACAATAGTCACAGCTCACCTCCCCCCCCCCCCTGTACATACAGGATTACACTGAGAGGAGACACCTATATATAGATAACACAGGACCCACCTTTCACAATAGTCACAGCTCCCCTCCTCCCCTCCCTGTACATACAGGATTACACTGAGAGGAGACACCTGTATATAGATAACACAGGAGCCACCATTCACAATAGTCACAACTCACCTCCTCCCCTCCCTGTACAGACAGGATTACACTGAGAGGAGACACCTATCTATAGATAACACAGGAGCCCCCATTGACAATAGTCACAGCTCACCTCCTCCCCTCCATGTACAGACAGGATTACACTGAGAGGAGACACCAATATATAGATAACACAGGATCCATCATTCACAATAGTCACAGCTCCCCTCTTCCCCTCCCTGTACAGACAGGATTACACTGAGAGGAGACACCTATATATAGATAACACAGGAGCCACCATTCACAGTAGTCACAGCTCACCTCCTCCCCTCCCTGTACAGACAGGATTACACTGAGAGGAGACAGCAATATATAGATAACACAGGACCCATCATTTACAATAGTCACAGCTCCCCTCCTCCCCTCCCTGTACAGTCAGGATTACACTGAGAGGAGACACCTGTATATAGATAACACAGGACCCACCATTCACAATAGTCACAGCTCACCTCCTCCCCTCCCTGTACACACAGGATTACACTGAGAGGTGACACATATATATGGATAACACAGGAGCCACCATTCCCAATAGTCACAGCTCACCTCCTCCCCTGCCTATATAGACAGGATTACACTGAGAGGAGACACCTATATATAGATAACACAGGACCCATCATTCACAATAGTCACAGCTCACCTCCTCCCCTCCCTGTACAGACGGGATTACATTGAGAGGAGACACCTATATACAGATAACACAGGACCCATCATTCACAATAGTCACAGCTCACCTCCTCCCCTCCCTGTGCAGACAGGATTACATTGAGAGGAGACACCTATATATAGCTAACACAGGATTCACCATTTACAATAGTCACATCTCACCTCCTCCCCTCCCTGCACAGGCAGGATTACACTGACAGGAGACACCTATAAATATCTAACACAGGATTCACCATTCACAATAGTCACATCTCACCTCCTCCCCTCACTGCACAGGCAGGATTATACTGACAGGAGACACCTATATATATATATATATATTTAACACAGGATCCACCATTCACAATAGTCACAGCTCACCTCCCCCCTCCCTGTGCAGACAGGATTACACTGAGAGGAGACACCTATATATAGATAACAGAGGACCCACCATTCACAATAGTCACAGCTCCCCTCCTCCCCTCCCTGTACAGACAGGATTACACTGAGAGGAGACAGCTATATATAGATAACACAGGATCTACCATTCACAATAGGTAATGTCACAGCTTACCTCCTCCCCTTCCTGCACACTGACCACTAAGCCTAATAATAGTCTGACACTTCCTGTGCTGTAAGGAATCTTCTCATCCATCCTCTCATTATCATGAGATGGGATTATACTGAGATAGGGTTCACCATTCACAAACTTCAAACACAAAGTTCTGCCATCTTTTGGGGGTCTTGTTGTTACAGCGTACACACGGCAGCAAAAGGAACAAGATTAAAATCAAAAATATCTTCGGAAAAAAATAAAATTATTTTCTGACCGCCATGAAAATCTTTATTGTTCCACTGATGGGGTTTTACAAAGGTTTATTTTTTGCAGACTATAAATACCATAAAAGGTTTATTTTTAAATTTTATTGCTTTTTTTTTTTTGTTAATAATTAATAAAACTTTCTTAAAGTGATTTTTTCTTAGTCCCAACAGGAGAGTTGAACTTGTGTTGGTTTGATCACCCCTGCATTATGATGTAATACTATGGTACAAGCTGGCAGGTAATCAAACAAGCCGCACCGCAGGCATGGAACCATGGGCATGATAAATGCTATAAGGAACACAAACAAAAAATTATGGCAGAATTTCTGGGGGGGGGGGGGGGGGGGGTTCCATCTCCCTCCAAAACATTATAATTAGTCCTACCACACATTATATGTACCCCAGAGTGGGGTCATTAAAAAATACAAGTCACCCCACATAAAACATACAGCGATATTAAGTATACAAGCACTAAGGGGTTAATTCCTATTAAAGGGGTTGTCCCGCGCCGAAACGTTTTTTTTTTTTTTCAATAGCCCCCCCGTTCGGCGCGAGACAAACCTGATGCAGGGGTTTAAAAAAAAAAACGAATAGTGCTTACCTGAATCCCCGCGCTCCGGTGACTTCTTCCTTACCTTGCGAAGATGGCCGCCGGGATCTTCACCCTCGGTGGACCGCAGGTCTTCTGTGCGGTCCATTGCCGATTCCAGCCTCCTGATTGGCTGGAATCGGCACACGTGACGGGGCGGAGCTACGAGGAGCCGCTCTCCGGCACGAGCGGCCCCATTCAGAAGAAAGAAGACCGGACTGCGCAAGCGCGTCTAATCGGGCGATTAGACGCTGAAAATTAGACGGCACCATGGAGACGGGGACGCCAGCAACGGAACAGGTAAGTGAATAACTTCTGTATGGCTCATAATTAATGCACAATGTACATTACAAAGTGCATTAATATGGCCATACAGAAGTGTATACCCCAACTTTGTTTCGCGGGACAACCCCTTTAAGGCAATCTTTTTTTAACCAGAATTAAAAATTGCGCTGGGTGCGACATTGCATTGGTTGCTATGGAAGACAGGAGGCAACAGTAGTGGTGACAAGTGGTACTGCAAGTGTTTTACTGCTGGAAAGCCATAAAGGCGGTGAGTCCAGTCTGTGTGAGATCGCTTCATGTTCTGCTACATCCAGGGAATATTGGAAACAGACGCATTTTAAGTCCTGAGTCTCTTTCATGAGCTCCAGACCTCGCAGCGCCGGTCACTGACAGCCATCTACGTAACAGCGCAGGTATGAAGAATGCTGTCCGGGATGGGGGCCGGTCTGCAGGTCGTGAATGAGGCCGTATGAGGATGTGAGACGCGTCTGTTCCGTAGAGCGCACAATGTGCAAAAAGCACAACCGAGGGCGTCAGATTATCTCAGCTGATCCGCTCGTCCATCTGCGCTTGTGGCGACACTTTTATAAAGATGTTCCTCCGGTTTGCTGATACAGCAGGTGAGCCCAGATGTCCGTGTGATTTGCCTCTGGTGGTAAGCCGCACTTTGACTCCCAGGTTCGGATTTGGATTTTCATGCTCCAGGTCCCGAGCCTCGGCTGAGGACAACAGATACCTTCTGGTCTACTTTGCACGCTTCTCCTCCACCTTCCCCGCTCTGTCCTGGTATTATGGTGTTTCCTGTCACAACTGTTCAGCAATAACATGGCTTACGGTATCTTCTGTCGCCGCTCACACTCTGGCGGTAGCAGGTGTCTCCGCCATCACTTGCTTGTCACTTAGGCTGCTTGCAGGATCCACTCTAAGGGCTCATGTCCACCGGTCTCCCGCACATTGTACACATACACAGCCTATACTCTCTGCAGGCACAGACCGCGTATGGGCTGAGCACTCACTGCGTATGCTTGGGAATCTGGCGTCACGGGCATGCGCAGTGAGGTTTTGTGTCCTGACTCCCTGTTCTGTACAGTATACATACATATACGGCCAACTGTCTTTTGCCACTGCGCCCGTCTTCCATCTAAGGAGAGACAGGTTCGCCGCAGTTTCTTGATGTGGGTTGGCCCTCATAAGGGCAAGCACTCCACTTTTAGGGAGGGTCTCCTTGCATCATTAGGTTTAGGGTAAGTTTCCCATTTTAGGATTGTTTGTTACAATTTTCTGTTACCCGAGTCATAAGTATGTGCCTATATTCACAGCGATGTAGGCCACGTAGGATGAGCCTCGCATGAACGTATGAACCCTATTAGGATAATCAGCCTTGATAATAAGGGGTCTCTTCTATGAATCAGAGCAGACAGCCTCCCTCTGGAGGACCAAGAAACCTCCCTGTATTAGATAGACATCACATGGATCTCAATAGGACCTGTGTAATATTTGGTTTGACCTGTGGCGGCGCTGTAGGAAAACTGAACACCTGCTGCCACTACAGATTGCAGCTGATCATTGGGAGTCCCTGCAGCAGGACGGCCTGTGATCAGAACGGACCCTTAAAGTAGCGGGTGGCCCTTGTAATCTGTTCCATATAATATACAGTAGCGCAGTGTGGCCCCTTTAAGAAGTATTCCAAGTCTGCATTGTTACACTCATTTCTGGTCTCCGTGTTCAGTTAAATGACTCGGACTATAGACAGTGAGAGACACGAGAACAGAGGGACGATTATGGCTCATGTGGAGGCCACGTGGGAACATCTGAATTTTCCTTTCATGCCTCCTACGTGGTGAATGTCAGCCGCAAGATGCTGCTCCCACTCCACCAGACTCCGTCCACAATCACATCCGTACACAACTCTGATCGTGGGGCGTCCAGAAGACAACATGAAGAGACGCTGCTACCGGCTGCTCCCCTACCCTACTGCTGGGTGTGCAGCAGCGGCGGAGGTCCGGCTGCCCCCCGCTGGATGTGGACACCCCAGGATTGTAGCAAGAGTCTGAAGACACATCCCTGCAATCTCACAGCGCAGGCGGCGTGAAGAAATGTGCAATGGGGAAACTGCTGAGTTGCTGTAATAAAAACTGTAATGGAAGCAGAATAATAACCAGCCGGTGCCATGAGGACCCTGAGAGGCCGTCCAGCAGGGGCTTCATTAACCACTTGGCACCCAATGATTGCACAGTGCTAGGGAGGCTGCTTGTGATTGACAGCCATAGTCCTGCAGCCGTGGTGCATTAAGTAGGCATGAGCTGTTACCAAGATTCCCCTCTTCCCCCCACCGCCCCGCCATGCAGTGTGCATGAAAACACCCCGTTATCTGCTACTTAAAGGGATTTTCTGACAGTCAGAAAAAAAGTGGTGGAAGGTGGGGAAAGGTCCGTGGATAAACATCCCAGCGGAGGACATCACCGAAGGCCTTAGATAAGTCATTTCACCTACACTCATGGATCGGATCCGTGACGAGGGGAGAAGTTTTAGGTTTTTTTACTTCTACTTGATCGCTGTAATCCATTGGATAGTGGCAATCATGTGACCAGGGACCGCATACTGCGGCCTCCCCTGTGACATCTCCTGGCTCTTGGCTATTCTTCTGGTTTCGTAGCCAGGAGAAAGGAGATTTTAAATTATTGTCTGTATTTTGGCAACAGGCGCAGAAGCCAGGGTAAGGGCCACAGATAAGTCCAGGGGCCTTACGTAAGAAATATCAGCCTTTTAAACCTTTTTTTTTTCAAAGACTGGGGACATTACCTTACTTACCAGCTCACTTACCTAATAAATAAACGAATGTCTACCACTTCTTGCTGTATAAACGTGGGGTAGGCCACAGCTTTATTAATTAAAACAACATTAATAATAACTTTTAACGATCAAGACCTATCCATGCTGTCCGCAGATCAACTTTATCAGTCCGTAAACCGTCCTCCGAGGACATTCGTAAGCCCCGGTCCTTCGGCTTGCAAACCTTCCTCTATTCCCTAACCAGCATGGACTAATTCCGGGCCACACGGGATGTGCCGCGTTACTGCGGCTCATTCCGTCCCACCCCACCGACCCAAGAAAGAGCTGTCTCTACACCATCCTGCAAGCCGGATAAAAAAGTATCCAACCCTACGTCATTGAGGTGGACCCCGTCCTCCCTCAATGCCCCTCTCTCCCTATCTTCTAGCTCCCAGTGACGAACCGTCACTCCCCAATGGACCGAACGAACTGAGACATCTTCATATTGACTAACCTCCTAGCTCTATCTATGGCTTCCAAATTTCTCGCCCCTCTCCAGTGTCTTCGCGCGACTATGTCCAATCAAACAATAATAAATCCTTGAAAGCACTCGCGGACACGCCAAATGTCCTGCTTCATAATAACCAACAGGTCGCACGTCTTCATCCACCCCAGATCGTTCCTCCCCAGCGTGAACGACCAAAACCACTCTCCGGGGGTTACGCCTGGATATGCCCGTTACGAGCTTCCACATGTCGCACCATACTAGCCCCCGTACTCCATGCCAGGTTACGGATGTTCCGGACAGGCCTAAGTCCACTCCCGATGGGCGCACCGCTGCCCTCCTATGTGCCCAATAAACGTAAGAGTGACCCACGATGCACACCTTCCCTGGCTCCGCGGCTGAGAAAAAACAAAAGGGGAAATACGAGGGCAAAAACCCGCACTAGCACAAACATACCCACCAAAAACCGCTGAGGAAAACAAAAACGCTGAGGAAACTACAAACTAACCTCACCCCACTATCCGGTCGGGTCTCACGTACATTTTATATGCTTGGGATTTCCATCTACCCAGTCTTTTTAAGCCTTCTTCGTTCATACCTCCCGCATCCGCCGATGTGGCAGCCCAATTCTAAAGGAGTGAGTCCCGAATTCCGCCGGTTCCAAAACCCGCTGACCTTAACGCCATTTCGATTTCCTTATCCTAACGCGTGCCGACCCGTCTACCATGATCACATCCTTCCAAAGTAGCCCGCCCACCTTAAACTTACTGGCGGGAACAAGCTTTCCAATCCACAAGGCCGTAAAAAACGAACGCGAGCAAAAAAGGGGTCAACCTAAACAACAAAGTTTCCGAACCGTTCAAAACACGTGTTTTCTAACATATCTAATAACTTGCTCTGCACTGGATAGGTGATCGGGCGTCGATCGTCCCCCGGACCTTCTCTATCTTCCAACCCCGCACGATCTGGCGAAAAACGAATACTTTTGTAATATCCTCGAAACCATGCCATTTCAATACTGAATGCTACACCCGCCAGGTGCTTTTAACTGCCTCAACCGACGACCGTTTTTTCCGCAAAAACGCTAACATATCCAGCGTTGCCGAATGGGCCTTATCGCCCCCAGCCATGCAAACCCCCGGCAAAAATCAACTATTTCCGCCAAACCGCGTTGTAATTTTTTCTTTTTCACGTGCCAACTGCCACAGATGTCTCGCCTAGCTTCAGCAGCTCTGCTCTGCCAGATTCCACAAGAAATGCGGGCAGCGTACCCCCTCGGCGTCCGCCTGCGGGTGCCGCTCCCTGAACCGCTCCATCTGCGAACGAGAGAGTGCATCGGCTGACAGATTTCCATAACCCGGTACGTGTTTTGCATGCAGATATATATTCCGTTGCAAACATCGTAACACCACGTGCCTCGGCAACGCCAACACCGTCGGGGAAGCCTAAGGCTGCCCGTTAATAATTTGCACCACCGAAACATTATCGGACCAAAAAACACAACTTATGGTCCTGGAGCTCTGCACCCCATAACTCCCAAGCAGCCACCAGCGGGAAAAACTCCAAAAGCGTAATGTTTTTATTCCATTGTTTTTGCATCCAGGATACTGGCCAGGGTTCCCTGCACCAGTGGTTCCGGAAAATTACACCAAAACCGGCCGACCCTGCTGCCTCAGCAAACAAGCAGAGCTTGGGTCCCGACCATTCCACCTTGGGGCACACCACTTGCCCATTGAAAAATTCCAGAAAAATTCTCCAGATATGCAAAGCACCACAAATTCCTTGCGTGAGCCTCACAAAATGGTGGGGCTCCTTTACTCCCGCCATCGCCAGCGATAGCCTTCTGGCAAAACGCGGCCTATGGGTATCACTTTGCAGGCGAAGTTTCACAAACTCATCAGGACCTGGACATGGCGCAGCGTGGCCTTCTACCAACTCGCAACGTCTTTAACCCTTTTCGCAGGCGAGCTATTTTATCTGCCGGCAACCTGAATACCATTTCCTCGGTGTCGATCTCGATCCCCAGAAATGTCAGCCTGCTTACAGGTCCCATAGTCTTCTCTTCAGACAATGGGACCCCGCTTTTTTTTAAATTTAATTTTAATATCATTGTCCGGAAAGTGTGCAACAAAAACCGCCGAGCCCGATGTCTCCGTTCCCGTGAACAGAAAATCATCAAGATAATGCGTAACCGATGTGATGCCCATCTCGTACCTGAGCATCCATTCCAGGAAGGAGCTGACCCGCTCAAAGTAATAACATGAAATAGAACAACCCATCGGTAAGCAACATATCGAGGAAAAATTGGTTGTCTATTTTACACCCCAGCAGATGAAAACACTCAGGGTGAATTGGCAGCAGCCGGGAGGCAGACTCGATATCCGCTTATGCTAACTGAGTCGCTTACCAGCCATTCTAACTAGTGACACTGCCTGGTCCAAAGAAGCGTAAACTACTGACGCTTGCCCCTTTGAAAATACCGTCATTAACCGACTCCCCTTTTGGGAAGGATAAATGATGTATCAGGCGACGTTACTTCCTTCTTGGGACTAGCCCCAATGGGGGGACCCGCAAATTAACAAAGGGCGGTTCCTCGAAAGGGGCCCGCCATGTGACCCGCTGCTACCTTTTTCTGAACTTTTCTTTTTTTTTTAAATCTATGTTGCCCGTCGCTGATTTTACATTTGGGCACATCGTGGAGACGGGCTGAAAAGTAAACAGGATAACGAAACCGAAAAAACCTAGTCTAAGGATTTTTGCCTTGCTTCCTAAAAAACACCGTACCGTGCCACGCTGGCCCCTACAGACAGAACACTCATGTCTGAAACTTGCATGTGGAGTAAAACCTGCAATGGCCCTCGTTGTAGAGCCAACCGGAGCCATTCGATCTTGGTGAAGCCGCAGGGGCTAAAAAGTCATTTTTTGCGGATGCTGCGCTAAAATAAGTTGTAACAAAACGTCAGTAGCTTTTGACGCCCAACTTATATGACCAATACCCGAAAAAGTCTTCATCATAGCGCCATGCGGCGCCTCCGTGCAATTTATATGCGCTGAATATCGTATGAAGATACACTAGCATCTCTGCACGCTCTGATATTCGCTCCTTATCCACCATCACGTGGTCCGCCGATAGCAAGGACCAACTATCCACATACCACCTTTGGGAATCTTATCCAATAACTCCTCTGACACACCGACCCCTAACGGGGCAACACCGCAGAACAATGAGTCTGCATGTCGTAACCCTTCTAGAGGGTTCACATCACCAAGCGAGTCCGCATCACTACCGGCTGTTGAGCAACCACCCTCCTGCCCCACAGGCGGGCCCGAGCCCCCTGGGGATCCACAGGACACTGACCACGCATCTTTTGATCCACCCTGCTCAACAGCGATTTCAACACCAACACCAAATCATTTCTTTCCTCCGCCTTAGCAGGATCCATCACACGTCACCACCGGCTGTTGAGCAACCACCTTCCTTCCCCGCAGGCGGGCCTGCGCCCCTGGGGGTCCACAGGACACTGACAAAACCTCTTTTTGATCCACCTTGCTCAACAGCGATTTTTAACACCACCACCAGATCCATCACATTTTTCCACGCACTTAAACAATCGGACTCACCGGCCTGACCGACCTCCGGCGTTGCCAAGGGCAAGGTCCCTGCCAGTCATCCTCCCGGGCTCCTGCCCCTGCCGAGCAGTGGCTGCCGCGCACTCTCATGCGGAGCCACTCGCGCCTTTGTTCCCCTCACTGTTCCAAGGTGGCCCAGCTCCGGCCGTTCTTGCGGTGTATCCCGCCGCCTGTGGCGTATACTGTCCCTGTTTGCAGGGGGAGTTGGCGGAAGTGCTGCCTGGTGGTAGGTTTCCCGGTGGTACCGTTATCCTGGACCACTAAACCCGTCGCCTTCATTCTGTCTACTTGACCTCCTCCTGCTTTCGCTTGCATCCGCCACTAGCCTAGCGAGCCCACTGTCGCGCTTTCGCTGGTCTCTCTCTCTCCTAGCTCTCTCTCTCTGTCTACGTTTTGTGCCCAAGCCTTGTCTATTGCTGCTTGCGCGACTGGCGTACCCGTGTGAAGATTCGCCTCCCCCCCCGGACGAGGGGGCCCCCACAAAACGTGGATTGACATAGCAGCGTCTATGGGTGCTTGGGCCCGCGATCACTTGCTGCTGCGGGTAGGGTTGTCTGCGAGCCGCGTGACTGCTATGCTCGCGTCCCTGGGGGCTGTATGAGTACCCGGTGCCAGCGGGTGGAAGATAGGGGGCATACTGGCTATGACCCTGACTGGGTGTGGGGTGACCGGAATAGTCTTTTGTCAAGGGTCCCTCCGGTGTGTGAACTGACAACGGGCTCCTACTCCCTCCTGACGTCTCCTCGCTATCTATACTGCCCTAGAGCCTGCGCTACTCACAGAGCTGGTGGCTGGGCTGTACCCCCTCTCCCTCCCCCCAGCTGCGTTTGCACTACCAGAAAAGGGATTTAAGTCCCCAGCCACCTGCCTCGCCGGCGCTTTTCCTCCCGCCCTTCTACCCGCTACCTGACGCTGCTGCTGTAGGTTGCCGCCATCTTGAGAGGGCCTCCGTTCCCGCCGTGCGCCTCCGCGCGCTTCGCGCCTTCCTGGCAGCTTGGATCCATTACCGTGCGCCCTGCTGCGCGCTGGCTCCGTGTGGCGGAGCATCCACTCGATGCTGCCGCTTTGCTCCTGCTGTTTTGCGGACTGCCGGCCGGCTGTACCCGCTGCTCCTCCGCGGGCGCTCTCGCCGCCGCGCGGTTTGAATTTCACGCCAAAAGCCTCAAGGCGCGTCGTGCTCCTTGCGGCTTCTCGCCGCCGCGGCTGCTCCTGCGGCCGACCCTCTTAGCGGCGGGGCTCGGGCTGAGCCGCGCTGGGGGGTTCTTTCTTCGCCTCGGGCGGCCTCGCCCGGCATCCCCCAGTTGCGCCGCTCCTTCGCTTGCTTCCGGGACTCCTGCAGCCGTCACGAGTGGCCTCCCCGACTCCGATCCCGACCTGCAGCTGGTGATGATTTCTTCTAACCACTCCGCACCGTCCCGCTGGATCGCTTCTTGGATCTGTGCACGTAAGTCGCCCATCTTTCCGTCTTGGAGCTTCTGGCTTCCGCGGACCTGCTGGCACTCTCTCCTTCTTCACTCGCAGTCGCTTCTTGCCGCGAACCTCGCCTTTCTGCTGCTCCTTCTTTTGATGTTCCTTCGCTGCTTCAAAGCCTTCCAACGCTCTTTTTCTGCTGCTCTTCCTCTGCTGTCTTCTCGGCTCCTATCTTCCTTCTCCTCGTGTGTCTCCTCTCTGGTCTACTTCCGCTCCCCCTCCCTCTTCGCTTCCTGTCCTAGCTCCACCCCCTCTAGGCTCGCTTTTCTTAACCCCTCCTATGCCTGTCCCCAGTCACATGCCGTTTTCTTAACTCAGTTCACGGCATACGATATTAAATGATCGCCGTTATCCGTTGGATGACACTGATCATGTGACAGGGAACCGCATACAGCAACTCTCGATGATATCTCTCTGCTCTTGGCTACACATGGTAGCTGGGAGCCGGAGAGATTTTAAATTTCCAAGGCCACGTGCCCAATGTTTATGTCTGGTGTGCATGCGCAGAAGACGACGTTAGGTCCTAGAAGGACCAGAACGTCGTGGGACATCGTGGTGGACGGAGGTGAGGACTTTCAGCTCCCCTCATGGATTCAATCCCTGAGGGGAGCTGAATCTTTAACTGTTATTTAATTTTCATTCACCTTTATGCAATTGCTAGTATACGGTGAATACAGGCAATCGCATGACCAGGAACCACCCACCGCAACCCCCATGACAGCAGGAGGTAGCCGACAACATGAAACTGTCACGTCCACAGGCCCCGTGCCTTTAATCCTCAGAGCCAGGATGTCTTTACGACCCTGAGGATTAAAGCCCAGTCAGCCAGGACAAAAAAAGGCAATGCGGCCATCACTAATCTGACAACAGGGTCTAGTGGTGGGATGTCACCAGGTGTAGAGCTGACAACGGGGTCTGGTGGGGGAATGTCACCAGGTGTAGAGCTGACAACGGGGTCTCGTGGAGGGATGTCACCCGGTGTAGAGCTGACAACGGGGTCTGGTTGTGGGATCTCACCAGGTGTAGAGCTGACAACGGGGTCTCATGGAGGGATGTCACCAGGTGTAGAGCAGATAACGGGATCTGGTGGAGGGATGTCACCAGGTGTAGAGCTAAGAAGGGGGTCTGGTGGGGGGATGTCACCAGGTGTAGAGCTGATAACGGGGTCTGGTGGAGGGATGTCACCAGGTGTAGAGCTAACAACGGGGTCTGGTGGGATGTCACCAGGTGTAGATCTGACAATAGGGTCTGGTTGTGGGATGTCACCAGGTGTAGAGCTAACAACGGGGTCTGGTGGAATGTCACCAGGTGTAGAGCTGATAACGCGGTCTTATGGGGGGATGTCACCAGGTGTAGAGCTGACAACGGGGTCTAGTGAGAGGATGTCACCAGGTGCAGAGCTGACAACAGGATCTGGTGGTGGGATGTCACCAGGTGTAGAGCTGACAAGGAGGTCTGGTGGTGGGATGCCCCCAGGTGTAAAGCTGACAACAGGGTCTGGTGGTGGGATGTCACCTGGTGTAGAGCTGACAACAGGGTCTGGTGGTGGGATGTCACCAGGTGTAGACCTGACAATGGAGTCTGGTGGTGGGATGCCCCCAGGTGTAGAGCTGACAATGGGGTCTGGTGGTGGGATGTCACCAGGTGTAGAGCTGACAGAACGTGGACAACGAAGCTTTGTAGGAGCTGTGAAGACATCACACACATCGTCTGCCCTCGCTCAGGGAGGTCCAACAGGACATTGGAGCATCCATTATCACCAGAACTATCCATGGGGAACAGCATGTGAAGGGTTACCACGAATGAGCGGCTGCACACAACATCACAGCAGTGACTGCACAGCATCGCCTTTGATGGGGCTTGGTGCGACAGACTGAGTAGAAGCAAGTGTTGTGGACAAATGAATCACAGGACACCATCTTACGATCGGATGGTGGCACTTGGGTGTGGCGGTTGCCTGGAGAGCGGTTTCTATGTGACTGCATCATCCCAACAGTAAGCTTTGGAGGAGGTTCTGTTATAGTGTGGGTGGGGGGTGTTTATGCTGGGAAGGACTGGGGCCGTTGGTTTTATTGAAGTCCATCCGCAACAGCAATGGGTACGGAGACATTCCACCATGTGGCATCATCTACCCTGTAGCAATACTTGGGTACAGCTTTGTCTTTACCAACATATCCGAGCACCATGTCATAAGGCACGCAGTGTGGAGGAGCAGAACGCCTGCAGACTTCATTGGCCGCCCAAAGTCCGGATCTCAATCCCACCGAGCATCTTTGGGACGAACTAGAACTCCGTATCCGGTCACGTCCAAAGCAAGCATCATCCCCCCGCATCACTATCTAATTCTCCTCGAGGAATGGAGGCAAATGCCTCCACACATCTATGGGAATTTGGTGGAAAGTGGCCATGGAGGGTAACTGCAGGCATTGAGGACACAGGGGCCAACACCGGATGGGAAAATGTGAATAACATCCAATTTTCTCCCCTTCCATGTGCATCCCAGTACTTGTGTCAGCGTAGTGTACATGCACCAGCAGCATACTGTACACCTCAGATGGGTGTCGTTAAGGTCCAAAAATACCCATGATTAGCGGTGAGTCAGCAGCACGTGTTTCTGTATATTTCAGTGTGACTCTCCAGATACAAAAAGTTGACAGACTGGTTGTGCTTATCCCGACTATTTGTTGGTCCGGCCACATGTGTGCATCCAGAGTAAGGCTTCTAGCACATGGACAATTTTATAGTTGCGCCCGATATTCTCGGATGTAACTCGCCACAGACAGCACACAGACAAGTCATCCATGCTGTCCGATGTACCAGACCCCACATATGTACATGTGTTAATATCGTCCAAGAATACAGCAATTTGTTTTACACCTATTAAAATGAATGGGTGCGTTTTCTGTCCAACTTTCGGACCAAGTTTTCGGTCCAGAATTGGGTAGCAAAATCATCTGTGTGCAAATAGCATAACAGCAGCAACAAGTTGCATTTTTGTTCTCCTCAGTTGTACAAGTTTTGCGCAAGACAAGGATCTCAACCAGATGATGTCCAGATCAAAGATTTTTTAATCACAGCAACATGATCCATAGTTTTGCCAACACTGTTCTGTTACTCACGTCACCTTCCACAGAGTAATCTGTCACTCAGCTGGGACCGGCATCAGCCAGTCCTGTGTGAGCATGATGTCAACGCAGGAGTAGCCAGTACTGTGTGTGATGTCACCACAGGATCAGTCAGTACTGTGTGTGATGTCACCACAGCAGCAGCCAGTACTGTGTAAGCATGTTGTCACCTCAGCAGCCAGTACTATGTATGATGTCACCGCTTCATCAGCCGGTACTGTATGAGCATGATGTCAGCATCAGCAAATGGGGTCCATTCGGCACTGTTCAGTTCCGTCCTGAGATGGAGCCGTTCAGCCACGGAGATTCCTCTTTCCTGATCCCTGAACAGAGTGTAGTGGCCCAAAGTTAACGGGACCCCTCTATAAGTATGAAAGTGTTTGTCTTGTGCATTTGTCTTGTCAGTGTCTTCTATGTGCATGAATTTAATGTGTATTGCACCTCTGCAGCACTGAATGGGTTAATGTTTGGGTTAAATCTGGAAAATGTATCTTGTGTGTCATGTGACCTTGTATATGTGTTTGTAAGGTGAGTGGAAGTTAGTTAGTCTTCCTGCAGGAGTCCAAGAGAGACTGAGTCTAAGCCAGAGTACTGCAAGAAGCTCTGCAAGAGGTTCTGCAAGAGAGACTTCTAGTGAGTGGGAGAACTTGGGCTTTGTCTTGTGAGGAGCCCCAGGATGGAAGACGCTGAGTCATTGCCTTGTGTGGGTGAGCACTCCCCTAGGTGAGATGTCTTACCAAAGTGTTGTTGGAGTCCCTGCTGGATATCCTCCATCCAGACCCAGATTTTATTGGGGCGATGATCCAGAGCTCCAAGGGACTTGTCGCACCCCCAACTGTTTCTTCACCTCCAGAGGAATTTTAAGACTGGACCCTGTTTTGCCTGTGGGTGCCCATTCTACTTTTACTGCTTCTTCTACCCCTCCCGTGAGAGAGCGTCTGCAAAGACTACAGCAGTCCCGTGCTGGTGATGGATATGTTGAGAGCCGACACTTCCCCCTTGGATTCTAATCCACAGAGACAACGAGGAGGTCCAGAGTCTTCTACCCACAGACCTGCTACCCTTTTTACAGGAATACAGGGACACAAAGTTTAACTTCCTCTTTGTGCATGACGGGAGAGACTGCTTCTCAGGACCCCCATACGTTGTTGCCAAGGAGATACCCCAGGGATGGTCTCTTAACCACCCACCTGTGCCTGAAGGAACCTGGCAGCAGTGTGCTTCCCCAGCAAACTGGCTGACCAAATTACGGCAACCTCTTCCTTTGCCTCAAGTACTGACTGAGGACGTCACTTAAAGACCAGCTGGTGTTTTGCCATCATGGCGGCAGCCGAACATGAACTTTTCTGAGCCCATATCAGAACCGGAGGATGGTGAGGACTCTGCAGCAAAGGCATTCTTGCATAGGAGCCCTTCCTTATGCTCGTCTCTTGCAGTGGACTCTTGGAGCACCAACCTGACTCCTACAGGGTTATCGCCAAGTCAGAGGTAGAGGAGCCCACCGTGCCTTACACTAAGGTAACTTGGTGCTAATGGAATCCCGTTGTTACCTTTCCTCAACTCTTTGCCAGATTTTTCCCACGTTATGCCCAAAAGACTGCAAAGTTAATATATCCTTTTGCATAATAAAAAAAAATGTGTTTTGCGGATGTTATTTTTCTAAAAATGTATTGCATTACTACTGCAAATGTTTAGTAACTTTATAATGTTCAAGTAATGTGAATGAAAGTCCCATAGTAAAGTTTGCAGATCCACTGAGTGGGTGTGTAGGTTGAGCTGATTGTATGCAAATGATGCTAAGAGGTTAATGTGCATTGCTTAATGTGGGCCAGTGACTGACTCTTATTTCATCTATGGCAGGGGATACAGCCTCATTGTCATTTTTTCTAGTTAACTGGGTTGGGAGTATTGACTTCCAGCTACCGCCCTTCACATGGTTTTTCAGAGGAAGTGATGGTCATTCCACTTGCCTCTTGTTCTTTAAACCTGACAGTCACCCTCTTCTATTTTTTTGTCTAGCTACAGTGATGTATTCTCTTTCTCAATTTTCTTTAGTCTTTGGGGAGAATAGTTATGTAAGTGCCCCATAGCAATGCTAGTGTATCTTGGGTTCTATCCAACTTAGCAGTGTACTCCAGTGGTTATGGCCATACCGCTTTTCATACATACTGTCATGTATTAATGCTTTTCAAAGAAAGTGACGTCTTAGGTAGTCTGTGTACACTGGGATAGGTAAGCTCTGAGTAGTAACCAGAAGGGGAGTAAGTGTTAAGATTTTGTGCCTCTGTGTTGTCAGTGTCTTCTATGTGCATGAATATGATGTGTATTGCACCTCTGCAGCACTGAATGGGTTAACATCTGGGTTATGTCTGGAAAATGTATCTTATTGTGTGTCATGTGACCTTGTTCCATATATGTGTTTGCAAGGTGAGTGGAAGTTACTAAATCTTCCTGAAGGAGTCTAAGAAAGACTGGGTCTATGCCAGAGTTCTGCAACAGAGACTTCTAGTGAGTGAGAAAACTTGTGCTTTGTCCTGTGGGGAGCCCCAGGATAGAAGAGGCTGAGCAATTGCCTTGTGTGTGCCATGGGCCCAATTCACTCAGGCCTTTCCGCTGTTGACCTAGAAAACTGAGAGAGTGGAAGAAACTGCCATGCAGCACTGAGTGCCCGACTTCCAAATGTGAGTGTTGACCGGTAGAGAGCTGAAGAAAGAGAGAACTAGAGTGGCCGGGAGTAGAACCCTGCAGATAACTTGGACTGTGGACTCCTCTGTTATCCTGTGAATCCTCCGTCACCCCACCCATCTGTTCTGCGCAATTTTTCCACCTGGCATGTGTACAGTTGGACTGGCTTCCGTTATGCTCTCTGGCATTTACCTGGATGAGTTAGGGCTGCATTCCCTGTTTCTCCCTGTAAAGGATGCTGGTACAGATAGTACTACCTCCCTATCAATGGCGTAAGTACAGATAGTACTACCTCCCTACCTCACTTGTAAATGATGCAGGTACAGATAGTACTGCCTCCCTGTCTTTCCCTGTGAATGATATAAATGCAGATAGTACTGCCTCTCCCTTTATGAAGTATTAGCCAATAATACTTGTTCTTCGCCCATGAAATTTAGGTGGACACCATAATGCAATCAATTGTGCCATGTTATCTGCCACTTAATGTGAAGTTCCTCTTGATATCCCGGCTACTGCCGTGTTCCCCCCAAAATAAGACACTGTCTTATTTAAATTTTTGACCCAAAAGAGACATAGTGTCTTATTTTTGGAGGGTGACGTATAATACTCACCTAGCAGTCGGCGTTCGGGTCCCTCATGCTGGGCTGCCACGCTGCTGCAGGCTTCTGTATCCTCCTGAACGCCGACAGAGCAGTTCTTCCTCGTAGCGGGGCTTGAATACCCCGTCTCCAGCAAGCGATTGCTGTCATTGATTCATTGAGAGCCGCGTAAGCCAATCAGAGCTTGCGCTCGGTTAACTAATCACAGTCATTCATAGAATTACATCACTGAATGGCTGTGATTGGTTCATCGAGCGATGGCTCTGATTGGCTGATGTGAGGAAGAACTGCTCTGTCGGTGTTCAGGAGTACACTGAAGTCTGCAGCAGTGTGGCAGTCCAGTGAGGGACCCAAACGCTGGCTGCTAGGTGAGTATTGCTTTTTTTTTGCAAGGGCTTAATTTTGAGGGAGGACTTACATTTCAAGCCCCCTCCACCCCACCCCCCAAAAAAAGGGTAGGGCTTATTATCTGGGTAGGTCTTGTTATAAGGGAAACACTGTAGCTGCACTGGCAACCTTTTATTTTGCAGAAAGCACTTTCTGAAGTCGGCGCTTGTATGATCCTGTGTGCAGGAAAGAGGTGCCGCAGCAGCTTCAGTGTGAAATGTGCCTTTTATAACTCAGTTCATTTCTTTCTGCTTTGCAGATTTCTGTGGAAACATAACGCCCCGGCGATGTTGTACTTCACACCTCCCACATTATTGTCATATCACATCCATGTTTTTATTCAGTCTCCATGAATCTCTGTTTACACTAAAAGAAAATCCAAACCTCCTCGTCGTTCCTGCTTGTACATCACGCGGCCTCAGGGACGGCAGGGAGCCGTCGCTCCTCACAGCATTTTCTTGCTTTTCTTCATACACAGAACTTTCCTAATTCCCAATA
Source organism: Eleutherodactylus coqui (assembly GCF_035609145.1). Classification (NCBI taxonomy): domain Eukaryota; kingdom Metazoa; phylum Chordata; class Amphibia; order Anura; family Eleutherodactylidae; genus Eleutherodactylus; species Eleutherodactylus coqui. Next base: position 169,630,333 of record NC_089845.1, read on the forward strand.
TACACTGCTGACCCCTTTATTACCCCCATCTGGTAGCGTTGGACTCCTTCAGACTGGCAGCGATTCATTGTGGCGTAGATCCCACTCGTGATCAAACTTGCAGAAATACCGGCCCCTGTGGACAGGAAGCTTCTTGTAGTCACTGCAGATTAGATGGCGGTGCTGACAGGAAGGGGTCAGCGATTCATGCTGCTTGTGCCAAATTCTGCCCTCCCATCAGCAACAGAAATCTGGCTCCATCTGACCAGGAGATGTTTTCCCGCTGCTCAGTGATACAAGTTTTGCGCTCTTTTAACCCCTGGAGTCTCATCTTTCTATTTCTCTTAGACATAATGGCACTGGATCTGGTCGTCTGCTGTTATAGTCGACTGCTGGCTCCAGTAGTAATAGTGGCCCCCATAGTGGCCCCAAGGGTAATAGTGACTGCTGTGCGATATGTGAGTAGGTTGGCATTTGGAAACCCAAATCCTGGATCTAAATGGGCAACTGGCAACACTGAGATCCATTGACAACATGGGAAGGAGTTTGCTGCTCACTAAACAGGAACTCGCTGGGGTAGAGGTGCGTGCGGATGGAAGTTCGGGAGAGCAGGATGATCAGGCAGCTATCTGAGTGACACTTAGAAGGGGTAGAGGGAAGAGATCCAGGGAGGCTAGTCCTAAACTGGCAAAACCCAACAAGTTTGCAAAGTTGGCAGATGAGGGGGATGCCATTACAGAGCCAGCACCGCTGCAGCACAACATGCCCTCTGAACGCCAGGGGGATGACTGCTCCAGTGAGATGAGGACGGGGAGCGCAGGGCAGGCTAGACAGGTCCTAGTGGTGGGGGACTCAATTATAAGGGGGACAGATAGGGCAATCTGCCATAAAGACCGGGATCGTCGAACGGTGTGTTGTCTTCCTGGCGCTCAAGTTCGACACATCGCGGATCAGATTGACAGATTACTAGGAGGGGCTGGTGAGGATCCAGGGGGCATGGTGCACGTTGGCACCAATGAAAAAATTAGAGGTCAATGGAGGACCCTCAAAAATGATTGCAGGGACCTAGGATATAAGCCTTAGTGACCTCCAAAGTGGTTTTCTTGGGAATACTACCTGCACCACAAGCCACATTAGAAAAGCAGCAGGATCTTAGGGAGGTAAACAAGTGGCTCCGGAGTTGGTGTAAGAAGGAGGGATTTGGGTTCCTGGTGAACTGGGCTGACTTTGCTGTCGGTTACAGGCTCTACCGTAGGGACGGGCGGCATCTTAATGGGGAGGGTGCAGCGGTGCTGGGGGAAAAGATGGCTAGAAGGCTGGAGGAGTGTTTAAACTAGGGACTGGGGGGGAGGGGAAAATGAGAAATAGTGGGGTAGCCAGTGTAACTAGCGATCCGGGTCCAAGCAAAGGGAATGGGGGTCGAGCAGAGGGTGAGGTTAGTGCTGACAGAGGAGCTAAGAGGACCATAAGTAGCATAATGAATACAAATAACCACAACCATATAAATTGTATGGCAACAGATGCAGGAAGTCTGACCAGTACAGTGGGTGAGCTCAAAGCCCGAATGTCTGAAGAAAACTACGATATTGTAGAAATAACGGAAACATGGCTTGATGAAGAATGTGTCTGGCAGGGAATTTACAGGGTTATAACCTCTTCAGAAGGGACCGTGGGGGAGGGCTGTGTCTGTATGTTATATCCCACTTAATGCTGAGACTACAAGAAGATAGAGGTGTGGGAGATGAGCACATGGAATCTCTGTGGGTAGAAATACAGGGAGGGAAGACCAATAAAATCCTATAGGCCATCAAAAATAACAGAAGAAGCTAAAAACCTATTAATAAGACAAATAGAAGAGGTGTCAATGAAGTAATTATTATGGGGGACTTTAATTATCCGGATATAACATGGGAAAAGGAAATCTGTGGATCCCACAAGAGCGATAAGTTCTTCAAAACAATTAAAGATAACTACTTTACCCAACTTCTGCAGGAGCCGACTAGAGGGAGGGCCACGCTGGACCTGCAGGTTTAGGGACACTTGGGGAACAGTGACCACAATATAATCAACTTCCAGCTGTCATTCAATAAGAAGCCTTATCAGGGAGCGCCAAAAATAAATACATTTGAGTAAAGCAAAATTTGATCAGCTCAGAGCTACTATCAGTAATACTAATTGGGACAACATCCTCAAAAATATCAGTACAGCCGACAAATGGGAGGAGTTTAAAAAACATCCTAAATACCCCATGTGAGCAGTTCACACTCTTTATAAATAAAATAAATACAAATAGAAGGAAACCAATGAGGCTCGACAAGACGGTAAGGGGGGCAATAAGGGAAAAAAGAAGCATTTAAACTACTAAAACAAGAAGGCAGCGAAGGGAAGCGAATCTATTAAATATTTTTTTCTAAAGTATATTAACGAGAGAAGAAGAAATGTCACACGAGATTCAGGGGGATAAAATGAGCCCCCCACTAAATGTCACCTGCCTAACGCAGGAAAGAGTGCAGAGCCGGCTAAAAAAGATTAAAATTGACAAATCGCTGGCCCAGATGGAATACTCCTGAGGGTTCTGAGCGACGTGATAGACAGAACACTATTTCTTATATTTAGGGACTTTATTGAGACCAGGGTTGAGCTTTGGTTCCAATATACCAAAAAGGAGCCAAGAAGAGAGCCTGGTAACTACAGGCCGGTGATTCTAACTTCAATAATTGGAAAAATATTCGAGGGGTTTCTGAGAGACGCCATCGTACAATACCTCAAGGAGGACAACGGAATAACTCCTCACCAGCATGGATTCATGAAGGGTAGATCATGTCAGACCAAATCTGATCAGCTTCTACCATGAAGTAAGCTCTAGGCTGGACCTGGGAGAGTCTATGGATCTCGTATATCTGGACTTCTCTAAAGCCTTTGACACCGTGCCACATAATAGGCTGATATATAAATTGAGAAGCTCGGATTGGGTTAAAACGTGTGTATCTGGGTAAAGAACTGGCTCAGAGACAGAAAGCAGAGGGTGATAATAAATGGTTCGTACTCTGATTGGGCCACCGTTGCTAGTAGGGTATCACAAGGTTTAGTATTGGACCCCATTCTGTTCAATATATTTATCAATGACCTGATAGAGAGACTGTACAGTAAAATATCGACTGGACCTAGATAAGCTGGGGGCTTGGGTAAAAAAAATGGCAAATGAAGTTCAACATGGATAAATGTAAGGTTCTGCACATGGGCAGGAGAAATGGATGTCACCAATATACACTAAATGGGGTAATACTAAGGAAATTTGATATGGGAAAAAGACCTGGGGGTACTAGTGGGCTGTAGACTCAACTGGAGCAATCAATGCCAGTCAGCTGCTGCAAAGGCAAATAAAGTTTTGGGGTGCATTAAAAGAGGTATAGGGGCGAGGGATGAGAACATTATCCTCCCACTATATAAGGCACTTGTCAGGCCTCACATGGAATACTGCGCACAGTTCTGGTCACCGGTGCTCAGGAAAGATGTTACAGTGCTTCAGGGGGGTCAAAGAAGGGAAACTAAATTAAGACGGGAAGGATTATAATACCCAGAGAGTATACCCAACAATAACGACCCAAGTAGTAGTAGTGAGCCTGCTAATGGCCTCAGTAGTAACAGTGGCCCCAGTAGTAAGTAACCTCCATAGTGGCTCCAATAGTAATAATGACCAATAGTGGCCCGAGCAGTAATAGTGACCCCCATAATGACCCAAATATTAATAGTAATCCCCGTTTTGTCTCTGGTAGTAATAGTGAACCCCATAGTAAACTCAGTAGTAACACTAATCCATAATATTGGCTCCATTAGTAATAGTGACCACAGTAGTAGTACTGAGCCTGTTACTGGCCCCAGTAATAATAGTGTCCCCTATAGTGGCCCAGTAGTAATAGTGATCCCTATAGTGGACCATTAGTAATAGTGACCCCAGTAGTAATAGTGACCTCCATATTTACCCAAGTATTAATAGTGATCCCCATAGTGGCTGAGTAGTAATAGTGACCCCCATAGTGGTCCAATAGTAAGCATAACCCCAATAGTGGCCCTAGTATTAAGTCACCCCCATAGTGACCCAAGTATTATTAGTTATTCCCAAAGTGACTTAGTAGCAATAGTGACCCCCGTAGTGGCCCTATAGTAAGAGCGACCCCCTTAGTGGCCACAGTAGTAATAATAACCCAGTTATAGTGAACCCAGTAGAGATAACAATACCAAAAGTGGCTCCATTAGTAACAATGAACCCAATAGAAGAACTGAGCTCATTACTGGCTCCAATAGTAATACTGTCCCTCATAGGGCCCCAGTAGTAATAGTGAGCCCTATAGTGGACTAGTAGTAATAGTGACCCCTATAGTTGTCCCAGTATTAATAGTGATTCCCATAGAGGCTCAGTAGTATGAGTGACCGCCCATAGTGTCCCCAGTATTAATAGTGACACTATAGTGGCTCCAGTAGTAATATTGTCCCCCATTGTGGCCATAGTAGTAATAGTGACCACCATAGTGGCCCATTAGTAATATTAACCCCTATAGTTGGTCAATAGTAACAGTGATCCAAGTATTAATAGTGACCCTCATTTTGGTTATAGTAGTAATATTGACCCTAGTAGTAATTCTACCCCCATGGTGGACCAAGTTACAACAGTGACCTTAGTAGTAGTAAGCCCATTACTGGCCCCAGTAGTAATAATTTCCCCCATAGTGGCCCCAGTAGTAATATTGACCTCTTTGATAGCCCAAGTAATAATAATGACCCCCATAGTTGCCCTCTAGCAGACAGCAAGCATTTAACTCACTCTTTCTTTAGCTCCAGTCACGCTTGCTCTCTCCTCCCAGCATCTGCAATGTGTATAGGAATGCAGTTGCTGGGGAGAGAGGCCAGATGTCACAGACTGGTGACAGCAGTGGCAGCCGGAGTGGAGCTACAGATCCACTGAGTGAAGTGCTTGTCGGGTTGCTGCCCAGCCGTCTCATAGGTGGCAATTGTTTTTTGCTGGTCATGAATATGCCCCTTCGAGGTCCTGCAGCTGGCACCTGAGGCAGCAGTTTCCAGTCACCTCATGGTAATGGCGCCCCCTACAGTACAGGGAAATATACTTTCTTTGCTTCCTGATATTTGCTTGAAGTCTCTAGTATAACTTCAGACTGTCCAGAGACATTTTAGTTAGTGTGCGGGCCGTCATGCGGCCGTTCCAACCTCATTATTAGATATAATAAGGCCTAATACAAGTGAGCACAGAAATCATAGGGATATGACTGCCGCTTTAGGGCTCACAAGAGTGTATAATGCAGCGTTTTACCACTGTCAGCCTGCCACGTGTGGCAGCGATTGTGGACTGCGCATAACAACGGATCTCACGCACGCTGTCAGGACCCGTCTTCCTGGTCGCTTCTTTTTTTATTTCCCGCTCTATCGTTTAGCGATGGTGCAAATAAGCGCCGCATATATGCAATGTAATTGTGCAGGTACAGCTTTTATTACGCGCCCATAGACTCCATTCACCACATGATACACTATTAAATGACACTCGTGTGAGCCGGCCCTTAGACACACCGGCTCACAGTCGCCCACCACAGTCCCGGAGTTGGGTCCAAGCTCTGACAAATAATGGGCTACCGAGGTCCAATAGAAGACAATCCAGGTTGGAACTGACTCCGGAGTCAATCGTTCCCTACTGTGGGCCATTTCTTAAAGGGTGCTGGAGGGTCTCCAAAAACATTTTCTCTGGAGGACTCAAGGATCCCCAGGGCTAAACAGCCATGTAAAGAGTAGCGGCAATGGTCAACTTTCACTGCCCTCTCTGAGTCCGGAGGGACATCATGAAATCCCCTTACAGTTTTATAAGCAATTTATACTATAAGAAAAAGAATTGGTCTTTTTAGACCTTTCTGTCTTATTATTCTCTGCTTCAGGTTTTTTTTAACAATAAAGAGATAAGAAATATTAACCCCTCAGTGACGCGGCCCATTCTGGCCCAAAAGACGTGACAATTTGTGAGGGATTTTCATCTCCTTGTTTCAAAAGCCCTAATTTTTTTACTTTACCATCGCCATGGCCTTACGGCTATCATCACTATGAGAAGACAGTGCAGTACTTCAGTATTCCGATGCATTATTGCTTACAGTAGCAATCACAGGACATGCCAAACCCGAATGCCATTGGCTGGTATCCAGTTGCCATAACAACACATCGGCTGTCCATGGCTACATAGTTTTTAAAAGTAGTACAAGAAAACATAACTAAATATATTTTGTATTGTTGGAATTGAACTGAGCCACAGAATAACTTTTTGTCATTTTTGCCGCAATGTGTACGCCATAAAAGCAAGACGCCTGCAAAGATGGCAAAATAGTGGGTTCTTTGTCATTTTACTCTATCTAGTAATTTTAAAAAGTTTTCTGTACATTAAATAATATCACTGAAAAATACAATTTGTCGCACAAAAACATTAAGTCCTCAGATAGTGATGGAGAGGAAAAACCAGTAATGAAAGAAAAGAAAACAGTGACCGCCTGATTAAGGGCAGAAACATTGAAGTCCTTCTTCTATTTCCGCCACAGAGTTATCCAGATTCTCCGAACGTTGCATTAATTAATGACCAGTTCTTGAGTGTTGAGTGCGCTGGACACCCGGCCGGCGATGACTCAAGAGAGAATTCTGCTTTCTGAATCATCCTTCATACAACTTACCATTTGTGGTCGGATATTTGGGAGGCCTGAGGCGATATTCTGAGAGGACACCTGGCTGCCAGCAGATCCCATCGTCATCATCACAGAGGGTTTCAGTAAATGGCTGTAAGTGCAGACTGTAAAAATAAAGCCAGAATGCGGACGGCCATGTGTAGATTGGCTTTGAACTCACCAGTAATCCAATGGGGTGAACCACAAGTCCAGGCTCTAGAAGTACCGCAGTTCTCCTCTTGTGCTCTTTTTAGTGTTCTTTTTTTAGAATTTTTTTTGTATTAACTAACATTACTTTCTAGTTTATTTTATAGCATCTATCATACAGACCACTGCAGCGCAAATGGCAAACCTGAGGCCACATCTGTTAGCTGGGTATCTATCGAGTACTTCCAAACCCAAGGCTTCTATCTGCAGCAAACAGGACAGTGTGTATATATAATACTGCTCGCTTTCTATAAGAATATAACTACTATAATACTGCCCCCTATGTACAAGAATATACCTACTATAATACTGCTCCTATGTACAAGAATATAACTACTATAATACTGCTCCCTATGTACAAGAATATACCTACTATAATACTGCTCCTATGTACAAGAATATAACTACTATAATACTGCTCCCTATGTACAAGAATATAACTACTATAATACTGCCCCCTATGTACAAAGAATATAACTACTATAATACTGCTCCCTATGTACAAGAATATAACTACTATAATACTGCCCCCTATGTACAGGAATAAAACAACTATAATACTGCCCCCTATGTACAAGAATATAACTACTATAATACTGCTCCCTATGTACAAGAATATAACTACTATAATACTGCCCCCTATGTACAAGCATAAAACTACAATAATACTGCTTCTATGTAAAAGACTATAACTACTATAATACTGCCCCCTATGTACAAGCATAAAACTACTATAATACTGCCCCCTATGTACAAGAATATAACTACTATAATACTGCCTCCTATCTACAAGAACATAACTACTATAATACTGCTTATATGTACAAGAATATAGCTACTATAATACTGCCCCCTATGTACAAGAACATAACTACTATAATACTGCCCCCTATGTACAAGAATATAACTAGTATAATACTGCCCCCTATGTACAAGAATATAACTACTATAATACTGCTCCCTATGTACAAGAATATAGCTACTATAATACTGCCCCCTATGTACAAGAATATAAATACTATAATACTGCTCCTATGTACAAGAATATAACTACTATAATACTGCCTCCTCTGTACAAGAATATAACTACTATAATACTGCCCCCTGTGTACAAGAATATATCTACTATGATACTGCCCCCTATGTGCAAGAATATAACTACCATAATACTGCTCACTATGTACAAGAATATAACTACTATAATACTGCCCCCTATGTACAAGAATATAACAACTATAATACTGCCTCATGTACAAGAAAATAACTACTATAATACTGCCCCCTATGTACAAGAATATAACTACTATAATACTGCCCCCTATGTACAGAACATAACTACAATAATATTGCCCCTATGTACAAGACTATAACTACTATAATACTGCCCCTATGTACAAGAATATAACTACTATAATACTACTCCTATGTACAAGAATATAACCACTATAATACTGCTCCTATGTACAAGAATATAACTACTATAATACTGCTCCTATATACAAGAATATAACTACTGTAATACTGTCTCCTATGTACAAGAATATAACTACTATAATACTGCCCCTTTGTACAAGAATATAACTACTATAATACTGCCTCCTATGTACAAGAATAGAACTACTATAATACTGTCCCCTATGTACAAGAATATAACTACTATAATACTGCTCCTATGTACAAGAATATAACTACTATAATACTGTCCCCCTATGTACAAGAATATAACTACTATAATACTACCCCCTATGTACAGGAATATAACTACTATAATACTGCCTCCTATGTACAAGAACATAACTACTATAATAGTGCTCTTATATACAAGTATATAACTACTATAATACTGCTCCCTATGTGCAAGAATATAACTACTATAATACTGCTCCTATGTACAAGAATATATCTACTATTATACTGTCCTCCTATGTACAAGAATATAACTCCTATAATACTGCTCCCTATGTGCAAGAATATAACTACTATAATACTGCTCCTATGTACAAGAATATAACTACTATAATACTGCCTCCTATGTACAAGAATATAACTACTATAATACTGCCCCCTATGTGCAAGAATATAACTAGTATAATACTGCCTCCTATGTACAAGAATATAACAACTACAATACTGCCCCTATGCACAAGAATATAACTACTATAATACTGTCCCCGTATACAAGAATATAACTACTATAATACTGCTCCTATGTACAAGAATATAACTACTATAATACTGCCCCCTATGTACAGAATATAACTACTATAATAATGCCTCCCTATGTACGAGAATATAACTACTATTATACTGCTCCTATGTGCAAGAATATAACTACTATAATACTGCCTCCTATGTACAAGAATATAACTACAATAATACTGCTCCTATGTACAAGATTATAACGACTATAATACTGCCCCCTATGTAGAAGAATATAACTACTATAATACTGCCCCCTATGTAGAAGAATATAACTACTATAATACTGCCACCTATGTACAAGAATATAACTACTATAATACTGCTCCTATGTACAAGATTATAACTACTATAATACTGCCCCCTATGTAGAAGAATATAACTACTATAATACTGCCACCTATGTACAAGAATATAACTACTATAATACTGCCCCTATGTACAATAATATAACTACTATAATACTGCCCCCTATGTGCAAGAATATAACTACTATAATACTGCCCCCTATGTACAAGAATATAACTACTATAATACTGCTCCTATGTACAAGATTATAACTACTATAATACTGCCCCCTATGTAGAAGAATATAACTACTATAATACTGCCCCTATGTACAAGAATATAACTACTATAATACTGCCCCCTATGTAGAAGAATATATCTACTATAATACTGCCTCCTATGTACAAGAATATAACTACTATAATACTGCCCCCTATGTGCAAGAATATAACTACTATAATACTGCTCCTATGTACAAGAATATAACTGCTATAATACTGCCCCTATGTACAAGAATATAACTACTATAATACTGCCCCTATGTACAAGAATATAACTACTATAATACTGCCCCTATGTACAAGAATATAACTACTATAATACTGCTCCTATGTACAAGAATATAACTACTATAATACTGCTCCTATGTACAAGAATATAACTGCTATAATACTGCCCCTATGTACAAGAATATAACTACTATAATACTGCCCCTATGTACAAGAATATAACTCCTATAATACTGCTCCCTATGTGCAAGAATATAACTACTATAATACTGCTCCTATGTACAAGAATATAACTACTATAATACTGCCTCCTATGTACAAGAATATAACTACTATAATACTGCCCCCTATGTGCAAGAATATAACTAGTATAATACTGCCTCCTATGTACAAGAATATAACAACTACAATACTGCCCCTATGTACAAGAATATACCTACTATAATACTGTCCCCGTATACAAGAATATAACTACTATAATACTGCTCCTATGTACAAGAATATAACTACTATAATACTGCCCCCTATGTACAGAATATAACTACTATAATAATGCCTCCCTATGTACGAGAATATAACTACTACTATACTGCTCCTATGTGCAAGAATATAACTACTATAATACTGCCTCCTATGTACAAGAATATAACTACTATAATACTGCTCCTATGTACAAGATTATAACTACTATAATACTGCCCCCTATGTAGAAGAATATAACTACTATAATACTGCCCCCTATGTGCAAGAATATAACTACTATAATACTGCCCCCTATGTGCAAGAATATAACTACTATAATACTGCCCCCTATGTACAAGAATATAACTACTATAATACTGCTCCTATGTACAAGATTATAACTACTATAATACTGCCCCCTATGTAGAAGAATATAACTCCTATAATACTGCCACCTATGTACAAGAATATAACTACTATAATACTGCCCCTATGTACAATAATATAACTACTATAATACTGCCCCCTATGTGCAAGAATATAACTACTATAATACTGCCCCCTATGTACAAGAATATAACTACTATAATACTGCTCCTATGTACAAGATTATAACTACTATAATACTGCCCCCTATGTAGAAGAATATAACTACTATAATACTGCCCCTATGTACAAGAATATAACTACTATAATACTGCCCCCTATGTAGAAGAATATATCTACTATAATACTGCCTCCTATGTACAAGAATATAACTACTATAATACTGCCCCCTATGTGCAAGAATATAACTACTATAATACTGCTCCTATGTACAAGAATATAACTGCTATAATACTGCCCCTATGTACAAGAATATAACTACTATAATACTGCCCCTATGTACAAGAATATAACTACTATAATACTGCCCCTATGTACAAGAATATAACTACTATAATACTGCTCCTATGTACAAGAATATAACTACTATAATACTGCTCCTATGTACAAGAAAATAACTACTATAATACTGCCCCTATGTGCAAGAATATAACTACTATAATACTGCTCCTATGTTCCAAAATATAACTGCTATAATACTGCCTCCTATGTACAAGAATATAACTACTATAATACTGCTCCTATGTACAAGAATATAACTACTATAATACTGCTCCTATGTACAAGAATATAACTACTATAATACTGCCCCTATGTACAAGAATATAACTACTATAATACTGCTCCCTATGTGCAAGAATATAACTACTATAATACTGCCCCTAACTATGCATAGATATTTCAGGGGTCAGTACAGAGATCTCTCCCATCATCTATTATATCCAGGACTGTAACAAGGGGGCGCTCTAATAACGATGCATAGATATATCAGGGGTCAGTACAGAGATCTCTCCCATCATCTATTATACCCAGCACTGTAACAAGGGGGCACTCTAATAACTATGTATATATGCAAAAGAGGTCAATACAGAGATCTGTCCCATCATCTATTATACCCAGGACTGTAACAAGGGGGTGCTCTAATAACTATGTATAGATATATCAGGGGTCAGTACAGAGATCTCTCCCATCATCTATTATACCCAGGACTGTAACAAGAGGGCGCTCTAATAACTATGTATAGATATATCAGGGGTCAGTTCAGAGATCTCTCCAATCATCTATTATACCAAGGACTGTAACAAGGGGGCACTCTAATAACTATGTATATACATAAGAGGGGTCAGTACAGAGATCTCTCTCATCATCTATCATGCCTGGGATTGTAACAAGGTGGTGCTCTAATAACTATGTAGAATATATCAGGGGGCAGTGCAGTGATCTCTCCCATCATCTAGTATACCCAGGGCTTTAACAAGGGGCACTCTAATAATTAGGTTTAGATATATCCGGGGTCATTACAGAGATCTCTCCTATAATCTATTATACCTAGGACTGTAACAAGGTGGGCACTCTAATAACTATGTGTAGATATATCCGGGGTCAGTACAGAGATCTCTCCCATCATCTATTATACCTAGGACTGTAACAAGGGGGCGCTCTAATATCTTTGCATAATATATCAGGGGTCAGTAGAGAGATCTCTCCCATCATCTATTATACCCAGGTCTGTAACAAGAGGGCACTCTAATAGCTATGTATAGATATAACAGGGGTCAGTACAGAGATCTCTCCCATCCTCTATCATACCTGGGACTGTAACAAAGGGCTGCTCTAATAACTATGTATAGATATATCAGGGGTCAGTACAGAGATCTTTCCATCATCTATTATACCCAGAACTGTAACAAAGAGGCGCTCTAATAACTATGTATAAATATATCAAGGGTCAGTACAGAGATCTCTCCCATCATCTATTATATCCAGGACTGTAACAAGGGGGCACTCTAATAACTATGCATAGATATATCAGGGGTCAGTACAGAGTTTCCCCTATCATCTATTATACCTGGGACTGTAACAAGGGGGCGCTCTAATAATTATGTATAGATATATCAGGAGTCAGTACAGAGATCTCTCCTATCATCTTTTATAAGTAGGACTGTAACAAGGTAGATGCTGTAATAACTATGTATAGATATATCAGGGGTCGGTACAAAGATCTCTCCATCATCTATTTATATCCAGGACTGTAAAAATGGGGCGCTCTAATAACTATGTATAGATATTTCAGGGGTCAGTACAGAGATCTCTCCCGTCATCTGTTATACCCAGGACTGTAACAAAGGGGTGCTCTAATAACTATGTGTAATATATCAGGGGTCAGTAATGAGATCTCCCCCATCATGTATTATACCCAGGACTGTAACAAGGGGGCGCTCTAATAACTATGTATAGATATATCAGGGGTCAGTACAGAGATCTCTCTATTATCTATTATACCCAGGACAGTAACAAGGGGGCACTCTAATAACTAAGCATAGATTTATCAGTGGTCACTACAGAGATTTCCCCTATCATCTATTATACCCAGGACTGTAACAAGGGGGCGCTCTAATAACTATGTATAATATGTCAGGGGTCAGCAGCACAAAGATCTCTCCCATCATTTATTATACCAAGGACTGAAACAACGGGGCGCTCTAATAACTATGTATATTATATCCGGGGTCAATACAGAGATCTCCTTCATCATCTATTATACTCAGGATTGTAGCAAGGGGGCGCTCTAATAACTATGTATAGATATATCAGGGTCAGTACAGAGATCTCTCCCATCATCTATTATACCCAGGACTGTAACAATGGGCACTCTAATAACTATGTATAATACATCAGGGGTCAGTACAGAGATCTCTCCCATCATCTATTATACCCAGGACTGTAACAAGGGGGCGCTCTAATAACTATGTATATATGCAAAAGGGGTCAGTACAGAGATCTCTCCCATCATTTACTATACCCAGGACTGAAACAAAGGGGCGCTCTAATAACTATGTATAATATATCAGGGGTCGGTGCAGAGATCTCTTCCATCATCTATTAGATCCAGGTTGCATGCTGGGCCACACAGGGGACACTGTAACTTTGTGGGGCCACACAGGGGGCACTGTCACCTTGTGGGACCACACAAGGGGCACTATCACTTTGTGGTGCCACACAGGGGATGCTGTTACTTTGGGGGACTGCAGAAGGGGAACTATCACGTTTTTGGGCCACACAGTGGACACTGTCACTTTTTGGGGTCACACAGAGGACATTGTCACTTTGTGGGGCCACACAGTGAACACTGTCACTTTGTGAGACTACAAAAGGAGCACTATCCTTTTTTGGGGCCACACAGGGGACACTGTCACTTTGTGATGCCACACAGGGGACACTGTCACTTCGTGGAACTATAAAAGGGGCAATATTACTTTGTGGGGCCACGCAGTGGACACTATCACTTTGTGGGGCCACACAGGGGACACTGTCACTTTTTAGGACTACAGAAGGGGCACTATCACTTTGTGGGGCCACACAGTGGACACTGTCACTTTATGGTGCCACACAGGGGACACTGTAATTTTGTGGGACTACAGAAGGGGCACTATTACTTTGTGGGGCAATACAGGGGACACTGTCACTTTATGGGGCCATGCAGGGGACACTGTTACTTTGTGGAACTACAGAAGGGGCACTATCACTTTGTGGGGCCACACAGTGGAAACTGTCACTTTGTCAGGCCACACAGGGGATGCTGTCACTTTCCGGGACTACAGAAGGGGCAATATCACTTTGTGCGGCCACACAGGGGACACTGTCACTTTGTAGGACTACAGAAGGGGCACTATCACTTTTTAGGGCTACACAGTAGGGACTGTCACTTTGTGCGGCCACACAGGGGACACTGTCACTTTGTTGGGCCACACAGGGGACACTGTCACTTTGTGGGACTACAGAAGGGGCACTATCACTTTGTTGGGCCACACAGGGGACGCTGTCACTTTGTGGAACTATAGAAGGGCCCCTATTACTTTTTGGGTCCACACAGTGGATACTGTCACTTTGTGGGGCCACACAGGGGACACTGTCACTTTGTGGGGCCACACAGGGAACACTGTCACTTTGTGGGGCCACATAGGGGCACTGTCACTTTGTGGGGCCACACAGGGGACACTGTCACTTTGTGGGGCTACACAGGGGACACTGTCACTTTGTTGGGGGCACACAGGGGACACTATCACTTTGTGGGGCCACACAGGGGACACTGTCACTTTGTGGGACTACAGAAGGGGCACTATCACCTTAGGGGGCTACACAGTGGACACTGTAACTTTGTGGGCCCACACAGGAGGCATTGTCACTTTGTGGGACTACAGAAGGTGCACTATCACTTTGTGGGGCCACATAGTAGACACTGTCACTTTGTGGGGCCACACAGTGGACACTGTCACTTCTTTGGCCACACAGTAGACACTGTCACTTTGTGGGGCCACACAGTGGACACTGTCACTTTTTTGGCCACACAAGGGACACTTTCACTTTGTGGGACTACAGAAGGGGCACTGTCTCTTTGTAGGGGGAACTAAAGGGGTAATATCACTTTGTGATCCCACCAAGAGGGCACTAATTCTGTGGAAGAGGAGGTTACCAAGAGGTTGATTTGGGAGTAGTAGCAGGATGGGGAAGTGTGCAGAGACAAGTTGTAGCTGAAGGAAGTCATTCTGATGGTCTGGATGAAGAAAAAGTAAAACGTACCACTCCAGGAAAATATGCCACTTGTGATCACTGGAGGAAACTGCACTGTAATCACTATCACTGGAGGTGACTTCCCTGTAATTACTATCATTGTGTAGTGCTAATATCTGCATATATAGAGACTGCATTAGTTAGGGATATATTGGGTCGTTGAGCCGCTGTATTTAAGAGCGAGGCAGGATAGTGGAATCTACATGGAAAAACAGAGGTAAAAATAACATGTTATCATATGCTGTGCCCCAAACCATGCCCCTGGGCCCATATTTTTTTTATGAAAAAGGTGGCAACTCTAACCCGGTGCCATTTATAATACTGGTGTCTTATTATGGGTCCTGGGTGTAACTGCTACCTTTGCACCCTCTATACCTATGCTCCTGTGTGAGAAGGCTGCTGGGAGAACATTTAGTGGGGTCTCAAGCCACCAATGGACCCAAGTACTCGAATCATATATCATAGAATCGAAGAGTTGGAAGTAACCTCCAGGGTCATTGTGTTCACCCCCCTACTCAATGCAGGATCATTAAATAATCCCAGCCTCTGTTTGAAGACTTCCATTTAAGGAGAATTCACCACCTCACGTGGCAACCTGTTCTATTCATTGATCATCCTCAGGCCGGCTTCACATGGGCAACAAAATCACGCAAGATTTGTGCGTTGTGAGACGCAACCTATTTTTCTTCCTCTATAACATGTGTACAAGTTCTGTGTTCATCCATCCTGGTCTCTTTAAATGCTTCCCATTCTTCCTTCTTTTAGGGATTGGTAACGATTGTGCTTTGAGAATCTCATTCCACAATATTTCCCAACCTTCTTGGACATTTCTGTCCTTAAGAACATCCAGCCATTGGATTCTTCCTCTCCTCTTTCTGAGTTCATTGAAATCTGCCGTTCTGAAATCCAACCTTGAGGTCTGAGTCTTCTCAGGTCTTCCTCCTCTTGTTATCCAACATCCAAGGATACCATGATCGCTGCCTCCTAAGGTCCCAGCCACCCTTACTTCCCCAACCATTCCCTCCCTGTTGGTAAGAATTAGGTCCAAGATAGCAGATCTCCTTGTTTTCTCTTCTACCTTCTGGAAGATAAAGTTGTCAGCAAGAGTGGATAAGAATCTGTTGGATCCATTACTTTTACCTGAGAGATTCCCAACAAATGTCTGGATGGGTAAAATCTCCCATGATGACTATGTTGGGCTTCTTGGAGAGCTTGGCCATCTGATGTAGAAAGAGTTCCTCCATATCTTCTGCTTGTCCAGGGAGTAACAAGCAGATGCCAGCAGCACAACGTTCACCCACATAGGGCTGGACAGGTATATTCTATAGCCACCATAGGAAGGTCCCGATCCAATAGAGACCACCACAGCAATAGATCTGTAAAGTATGAGGACGGCAGCAGTCTGGTGCAAGTAAAATCCTTTTATTCCTCCAAACGCCAAAATGACGTTTCGACTCTAACGAGTCTTTTTCAAGTATAAAACAACCAGCAACATCCAACCCTTGAATAACACATACATTAACCCCCTAACCTATCACAGTACATATTACGAGAACTGTTACCTCCCACACCCAAGCAGGTGAGTCGACTCCATACTTGGTGTCATCATGGTGATTTGTAACATCCTGTAAGCATCAGGGCGTCCACTACTCTCTACTGCGCATGTCACTGTCCCATAATGCTATGCATGAAGGGGAAGTCTTGCGTTGGTTCCCTCACAAGTCCTCTGTAACAGCCCGCGCCTTGCGCATGCGCAGAGGACTCCGGGAAACCCCATGTCGTCATTACTGAATGCTCGGGATCTCACATAGCTGGGTATTGCGAGATTCATGATGCGCAGGCTCAGTAACACACCAGGCTCAGCGCGTGCGCGGAAAGTCCAAGGAAACACCGTACTATATCTTCAAGCCATGCAGTGTCACCTGGTGGTCATATACTATTGTTATGTAATTCTCACCAGATGCAGGTATCTAATCCAGTATACTTCCATGTCTACTATTGTTCAGGTGATATATAAAGAATATCTACTGTCTGAGTCTCCTTATTTAGTGTCACAGCATCATACGTATATAGACCGCTAGATCTCACATATACCTGCAGTGAGTGAGAATATTCATACAGTCCACTCCTTGTTGTATAGCCACTACTTTAAACCATACATGAATCCACCTTTTATCAATTACCGCACTAGGCGAACCCCAGAGAAAAAAATACAACATATATCATTTTATTGAAGAAAAACGTTTTTTTATTATAATCAAATCCGTATCAGATTGTGACATATGAGGTAAGTATCCTACGCCAAGTCACCCCATAACGGAACTGGAAGATTGCATGTAGGTACAAGAATAACGCCACGATGGTCACCAATATGGACTGTGAACACATAGTTAAAATCATAAAATCACATACCATTGCCATAATTCTTTGAATGCATCACAACTTCCAATACCTTACAAGTACACAGCAGCATTGTATTCCTGATTGAGGCCTCCTGTAGTCATTGTATCTAGAAGGAATATCCTCCACAATTTAGGGCCTTAACTCTATCCCCTCCCCTCATCGGTGGTGAAGCCCCATTGATCACTCGAACCTTCAGTTGACTAATCGAGTGACCCTTATCATGGACGTGTTGTGGAGCCCGTAAATCTATGTTTCTCGTGCGGATGGTACTCTTGTGATTTGTTATCCTACTCCTCACTTCCTTTGTGGTTTCACCCCCGTATTGAAGTCCACATGGACATGTTATTACATATACAACATAGGATGAGGAGCCTGTGCACCGGCCTTTAATCTGAAAGCTGGCACCTGTTTGAGAGGGATATAATTTATCGCCCTTTACCAGGTTCGCACAAGAACACCCCAAACATGGGTAGTTTCTCATCTCAGTGGGGGTGAATGTTCTCAGCTTAGGTAGATCCTCCTTTTTAAATAACGTGTGAACCAATTTATCTCGTAAACTGGGACAACACCTGTCCGACCAGTGTATAGACCAGTGTATAGACCAGTGTATAGACCAGTGTATAGACCAGTGTATAGACCAGTGTCTATACAAAATCGACGAAACTCGTCTGCTCATTGGGCTGTAGGCGGATACAAAGGGTATCCGTTTGGGGGTCTCGTTCCTCCATTTAGGTACAAACAATGTTTCCTTTTGTATTTGTTTAGCCCTAAAAGCCACATTTGTGACCAGAGCCGCGGGGTAACCTCTGTTTAGGAACCTGTTACACATCTGTGTCAATCGTTCCTGCAGTTTACTCTCCTTGATAATACGTTTTACTCTTAAAAATTGGCTCCAAGGAAGGGAGCCTCTAGTGGTTGGGGATGATAACTGCTATACTGTAATAAATTATTGCGGTCTGTATGTTTGGTGAACAGATCAGCTTCAAAACCTCGCCCCTTCTTGCTGACCAACACATCAAGGAATTCAATGCTGTTGTTAGAGTACTTCAGTGTACATTTCAACTCCGGATGTACATTATTAAGTTCTTCATGAATGATGTGTAACTCTTCCTCTGTACCGGCCCATATTACAAAGATATCGTCAATATATTTCATCCAGGAGCCCGCCAGGTGACAATAGGTAGATGTGTAAACATATTGTTCCTCGAACATACCCATATAAATATTGGCGTACGTTGGCGCCGTATCGGCACCCATGGCGGTCCCCTGGCGTTGTCTATAGTACTTGCCTTCAAACATGAAATAACTATTGCATAGAACAAACTCCAGCAGTGTCAAAATAATGTGTTCACATTGAGCACTTCGCAGAATCCACTCTTTGTCTGACCGCATCCAGCCCTCTCATGTGTTATGGACGTATATAAGGGCGTGACGTCATAAGATGCCAGTATAATGTCACCCAAAACTGTAATGGCATTTAACTTCAATAGAAAATGGCTCGTATCTCTGACATATGAACTGCCCAAGACTGAAAAGTCACGCAACACCTTATCCAAAAAGATTGACACATGATTAAACAAAGATTCCCGGCCGACACTATCGGGCGGCCTGGTGGATCCGTTACATTTTTATTGATCTTTGGCAGTACATATATCGTAGGCACAACAGGAATCAACATAAAGGTAATCAGATAGGGGCTGGTCGTGTTTCCTTCCAGCAATGCATCATTCACAATGGTGGGATTATTGGGTAACAATAACAATTATCACCAATGGTGGGATTATTGGGTAACAATTCGTAAACCTCAGTGTCACCCAATTGTTTGAGGACCTCGGCCTCATATTGACTAGAATCTATCACCCCCACAGCCCCGCCTTTATCGGCTTTATCGGCTGGCTTGATGGTGATGGATCTATCCTGTGACAGTAGGCGTAGTGCCCGATGTAAGCACTTATTCAGATTACTCTTCTTAAACTGTTTATTACCCCATGAATGTAATTTGGGTATATCGCGATTCACCAAATCACATAGGTTCCTATAACCTGTTCAGTATTGGGTGGCTGGAAGTTACTTGTGTTACTTATATTCTTACCCAAACAGTTTCTACAGAACTCCTAGCTCTGAAGCTTGAATCTCTGTGGAGATGAATGTTCTCCTAACATACAACACAACACCTCCCCCCCTTTATTAGGTCTGTTTCTTATAAATACATTGTATCCTTCAAGTCTTGTATCCAATCATGTGTATCATCCCACCAAGTTTCCGGGATGCCGATGACATCATATTTCTCTTCCTGTGTTAAGTTCCATTTAGATGAGATGAATATCGGGCATACGATGGCCGCCCCTCGTCCCACACATACTCGCTGCGGTGCTGCTGCAGGGAGCCAGTATCGCTGGCTCACAGTCAGGAGGCTGGAGGAAAGTTCTCTCCTCGCCCCCCCCCCCTCATTGACATAACATAGCGGTTGTTCAATACATAACAGCTGTTATTTACACTGAGCGATCAGCTCATCGTCCATCGTTTATACAGCATTAATGATGAGGATAAGCTGATCGCTCAGTGTAAATAGCAGTCGGTCAGTACCGAACGGACGCTATGTTTAGTCAATGATAGGGGCAGGGGAGAGTGAGGAGTAAAATCTCCTGCAGCTGCCCCACTGTGAGCCAGCTATACTAGCTCCCATGCAGCAGCACCGCAGTGAGGACACACAGGGACGAGTGTCAGGCATTGTTTGCCCGACATTTGTCCAGTCTAAATGGAGCTTTAGGAGCTCCAGTTCTCCTTGTTTGTTTCCCAGCTCTGTGCATTTGTGTAGAAACATGTTAGTTTGTGATCGGTGTCTCTTGGTCCTCTGCTTGCCTTCTGAATTTTTTGTCTTTGTTCTTTCTTTCCACTTCTAACAACAAGGTTCTCAAATGTATTAATTAGCTGGATATTTTTGCCTGTTCCTTCCCTTCCCATATTGTTCTACTTTAAAGCTCTCCTGATGAATGTAGCAAGGCGCCCACCAAATATATGCTTACCTGTCTGTAAGGTGCAACCCGTCTCTAGCAAGCAGTCCATCATATAGGTAATTCACTCCATGGTCTAGGAATCCAAATCTTTGCTGACAGCACCATCGGTGTAGCCAGTTGTTCACCTCCTAGAATCCTGTTCCATCTTCTTATTCCATGGCCATCCACTGGGAGGATGGATGAGAAGACCACCGATGTTCCTAGTTCCTTCACCTTCTTGATGAGGTCTTCAAAGTCTCTGCAGATAGTTGCAAGGTCCTTTTTTGCAGTGTTATTTGTCCCTACATGTATTAGTAGGAATGGGTGGTGTACTGTAGGACTGAAGAGTCTTGACAGCCTATCAGATACATCTTTGTTTGTGCCCCTGGTAGACAGCACACCTCTCGTGAGTTGTCAGGTCTGCAGACAGCCGCCTCTGTTCCTCTCAATAGGGAATCCCCCACAACCAGCGCTCTCCTCTTCTTCTTCCCGACAACACACTTTTTTTTCTCCAAAAGGATTCTGAGTGCTTACTAGACTGTTCTTTGTGGGCAAAGTCTTTTCTTGCTGCACCTCCCTGTTGTTCTCCTGCATGAGAGCCTGGTATTGGTTCCCGAGCAGTATGGGTGCTGGCTGACTCCTGATCCTCCGGCTTCTTTGGGTCACATGCTTCCATTCCTCGGCTTCTGCAGGTAGCCTGGACATTTCTTTTCTTTTAATATTTTGAAGACTTCTGCTCTGTCAAGGAAATCTTCATCTTTCTTAATGAGTTACAATGTTGCTCTTCTCTCCTAAAAACTTTGCACCTTTTCCTCCAATAGAGACACAGGCTTACATTTCTAGCAGGTGAAATTTGTCTTCTATTTCTGGAAGGTCTGTAAACATATAGCATACGTTGCAGCTCACATATGGCTGCTCTTCCCTTCCACTTCAAAACTTATAAAAGTCAAGAATTCTGGTCATGATATATAATCTATAAGATGTTACTTACTAAGTGTAAAACTTTGCATGCCTAGTGGCAGGTGGGATGGCAATGTCCTCCAAGGAGCAGGACTTGGCTAAACTCAACAATCGTCCCACTTACAGCGACTCCTCCCTCTTCCAAGAATCCACCAGGAGTATGCTAATTATTTTTCTGAAGCTTTAATCTCTGGTCACATGGGTCTATTGTCTGATCTTATATCATATTTAGAGTTAGTGGGTTAAAGTTTGTAGGGTTAAGGTTAGGGGTTAGTGTTGGGGTTAGCATTAGTATTTGTAAGGTTAATGTGTTAGGATTCGTAGGGTTAAGAATAGTGGGTTAGGAGTTAGTGCTCATAGAGTTAGGACTAGTGTGTAAGGGGTTAATGTTCATAGGATTAAGGTTAGTGGGTTAGGGTTTAGTGTTTGGGTTAAACGTAGTGTTCAGAGGGTTAGGGGCTAGTGTTGAGGTTAGTATTAGTGTTCGTAAGGGTAGGGTTAGAGGTTAGTGGGTTATGGTTTGTAGAGTCGGGTTACTTAGGGGTTAGTGTTCGTAGGGTTGGGGGTTAGTGTTGAGGTTAGTATTAGTGTTCATAGGGGTAGGGTTAGAGGTTAGTCGGTTATGGTTTGTAGAGTTGGGTTACTTGGTTAGGGGTTAGTGTTCGTAGGGTTGGGGGTTAGTGTTGAGGTCAGCATTAGTGTTTGTAGGGGTATGGTTAGGGGTTAGTGGGCTATGGTTTGTAGGGTTGGGTTACTTGGCTAGGGGTTAGTGTTCATAGGTTTAGGGTAGGTAGGTTAGTGTTAGAATTATTGGGTTAGGGGTTAATGTTAAGGACGAGTGTTGGCATTAGGGTTAGTATGGCCCTCTCCATTGAAGTCCAAGGGAATTATGGAGACAGGGCAGCTAGCAAAACTCTTGGGCTACTTGTCCGTTCTCTACTATCCGTCATCTCTGCAATGGATCCATTCTCTACCTCCACGTGCCTCTGATTTATTTAGGATTGATCCATAGAGCATCATTGAGAGCTCATGTGCTGTGTTAACTCTGAGCTATCACCCCTACATACAAAAAGGTCCAAAGTAAATGTCAAAAAGTTTTCCGCTGACTTCAGGGCCAATGACTTTCAATAAAAAACTTCCCAGTTGTTGTACGTCATGGTGGTGGAGATCACTTGCCATGCATGCATGGTTTTTTCATCAAGTGCAACAAACATTTGTCATCCCATCTAGTTTTATAACATTGACCTCTTTAAGGATGACAGACAAGGAGAATTAAAGCACCAGCGATCAGGAAAGAGGAGAAGTCCAAAAACTACAATGGCAGATGAATAGTGTACTCGATGGTCACATAAGTCATTTGGTAGCTTCTCTTCTGTTTGGGAGCATTGCTGCACCATTCTTATTGTCAGTGCAGTGAAGTTATGACCTAGGAGCAGTACGGGGACAACCCTAGGTCCAGAACATTATGATGTGGTCCTACCCACAATAGTAAGGGCAGCAGGGTGTGCCCACATGAATGACTGTAATCATAGACCTGTCTTTGGGATTAGACCGGCCAACTAGTGGACTGAAGATGTGGGATGAATTCCCACATGAATTCCCTTGTGAGTACTCCAAATGGGTTTGATTTCTGCAGGACCTTAGGGCGTTGTTGTGTCAGAGCCAGGACCCACCTGAGGATCCTCTACTGGGCATGCCCAAGCCTAGACTTCTACATAGCTAGTTTATGGATTTCAAATATATATCGAATGGCCCAGTTATTACCCCCCATCTGGTAGCGTTGAACTCCTGTTACATTCAGACCAGCAGCAATTCATTGTAGCATAGATCCCACTTGGTGATGACATCGTTCTACAGGGATACCGGCCCCCATGGACAGGAAGCTTCTTGTAGTTGCCACAGATTAGATGGCGCTGCTGACATGTTCTGACCGGCTGACAGGAAGGGGTCAGCAATTCATGCTGCTTGCTCCAAATTCTGACCTCCCATCAGCAACAGAAATCTGGCTCCATCTGACCAGGAGATGTTTCTCCGCTGCTCAGTGATACAAGTTTTGCGCTCTTTTGCCCGCTGGAGTCTTTCTGTTTCTCTTAGACACAATGGCGCTGGAACCGGTCGTCTGCTGTTATACCATCCGTGCGGAGGAACGGCGAGTTGTGCCTTCGGACACGTTAGTTGGAGCTCCAGCGTTGTATTCAGCTGACTGTGCAGCCTGTTGGTCAGAAGGATTCCTGACATCCTCTTCTGACCCCTTTCAGTGATGAGATGTTTCCGTTCACAGGATCCCCTTTCACTGGATGTTTTCCTCAATCGCGCCATTCTCGCTATACTCACCACACCGTTACATGAGAGAACCCCCCGCGGTTGGCAGTGAGACCCCGGCTAGTCCAGCATTGACAACTGGGCCTTGTTGAAAGTCGCTCTGATCGCTGGATTTTCCAATGTGGATTCCCACTGAGGGTGACTGCCCACTACAGTTTTTTTTCACTATGAAATTCGCAGCATTTTTTTTTCCTGCAGGGATCTATGGGACTTGTAATGTTAAAATCGCGATCGCGCAAAATCACAATTTACAGCGAAATAACGATTTTGCGTGATCGTGATTTTAACATTACAAGTCCCATAGACCCTTGCAGAAATAAAAAACACTGCGAATTTCGTAGTGAAAATATACTGTAGTGGGTAGTCACTGAAACTGATCCACGGAAAACCTGTCCCGTGATTTTATGCTGCCCTCGGGGAGAATTACCGCACAGGGAAGAGCCAATCATGAGAGCTCCGTGGGGCTAATAAATAAACAGAGGCTCTACTAAAGGGGCGGGGGTGCTAATAAAGAGCTTAAACTCTTATAAAAGAGCAGGGGTTTTAATAAAGGGGCCATTCGCTGTACACCCTACATCATACTGCCATATAGTGCCCAAATAATATTCAGTGGCCATTCAATGAATACTCTGGTGGGCTCCAGGACCCCCAGTCCAGCCCTTCTCAGCTTGCAGTACTGTATGTGTTCCGCTCTACAATGGTCGGTCTAGCACAGCCCTAACCAGCAATAATGGCTTTGGGTGCCGCTGGGTGACCTTAGTAAATGGCTCTAATGGATCCATTGTCAAGGAACCTGCAAACCCAACCTAACAACACACCAAAGCCCCTGTGTTTGCACGGCGTGTTTGTATGTGGTCTTTGTTTGCAGGCTGCTGGTAACACAGAATGTACACTGACAACCTCACGTGTCTCCGCAGCGCTGCCCTCTTATGTCACTGGATGATTCATCTACATTGTGAGTCTTTATTTACAGAAAAAACCCTGCGACTCGTTTGCCAAGTGGCTTACTCATTCCTCTTCCTTTTGTGCTCCGGACGGCCATGTGTTCCTCTGATCAGCCACAAGTGACAGAAGGAAGTGCCGCTCAATCCACCATCTTCCCTATTTGTGCACACTATGTTGTAAAAGGACTCTCTTAGGAATGGGGCATCGCTGCTGGGCATTGCCATGACTCTATTACTGCAATAACTGACACACTGCCACCCAGTCAACTGTGACTGTATCTGGTACTGCAGCTGAACCCCCTGCAAAACCCCCCACTCATTTTACCGACATTGAAAGCACCAACACACAAGATACCCAACACATATTATAACCCCTTGTTTGAAGTGGCAGATTTATCGTGCCCCCAGTAGTGTGATATAGTAATAGTGACCTCCCTAACGGCCCCTGTAGTAATTGTAACCCTCAGCTGAGCAGCGACCCGACAAGCATTTAGCTCACTTGTCCTGGACTTCGAGGCCGGTGGTGGCAGGGGCTTCTGCTGCTGTGATCAGAGTCTGGCACTCCACCTGTCCGCCCGGCATTTGTGCTGTACACAGGCTGGCGTCTGCATGCAGGAACATATATGCCAGGGAGAGGTCAGGGGTCCGAGTCACATTCTGATTACAGCTGAAAATGGACTGGAACCACAGAGCAAGTGGGTTAAATACTGGTCGGATTGCTGCCCAGGTAGCAATTATTTTTTACTAGTCATTAATATGGCCGGTAAAAAATAAATACTCACCAGTCAGCAACCTGACGCCCCTCAGAGGTCCTGCAAATTGACTTTTGAGGTGGCAGTCTGACTTCACCTTATGGTAGGGGCTCCCCTAAGTACCTTTTTTTGCAGATCAGACAGCTACCATAGGTCTGAATTCCACCAGTCACACTATGTTGGTCATCAATATCCTATACTATGTACTAAATTAATGCTGCATGCTGAAAATCACCATGATGAGTGTCCTCTTGACAATCTCAGGGGTTTAGGGTGCTCAAGGGGTCTTAAAAAGCCACATCTATTGGTTATGTTAGAAGAAGCTTATGCAGTATTGCATATAATTACTACAAGCACTTCAGTATTTTAGATTTAAACTTAGTGAATGTGTTTCAGATCATTAATATTTCTGGGATGCCTTATGTGCACAGCCATGTTCATTTGCCGTCACAGTCTCATGTCAAATGTTCTGATCCACCTTACAAAAGCAAAGCAGACCCAAACCATGATGTCCGCCCAACAAAGCCCCAAACCATGATGTTGCCTACACTGTAGCCCTAACTTATGATGTCCCCTTTTCCGTAGCCGCAAACCATTATGCCCTACCACAATACTTCCAAACCATGATGCCCCCTTTACGAGGTTTCACAGATGGGATGAGATTTTGGTGCTAGTGTGCAGTGTTCCTTTTGCCTTAGACGTAACATTTATCTCATATGTCCATAGAACATCTTCCCAGAAGCATTGTGGGGCATCCAGAAGGGCTTCCTTCGTGGTGTCCTTCCATGATCACCATTCTTGGTGAGTGTTCCTCTAAGAGACGACACACGAATACAGGTGTCTGCAGGATCTGAAGATCCAATGCTGTTCTTCGAAGGCTCTTTCTCTCTCAGGATTGCCCATTGTGCTCTTGGAGTGATAAAATAGAATCCTGTTAGGGAGAGTAGAACACTCATGAATTGTCTCCATAAGTAGACACTATGTCTAACTGGATCGATGCACACCCAGTTCTTCAGCTTTTATAGCCTTTCTAACTTTGTGCATCTCTATAAGACTTCTTAGGTCTTCTGAAAGTTGTTTGCTTCGAGGCACTGTTCATGCTAAGCAATCTGCCTTGAGAACAGTTTTGTCAGTAACCAGGCTTTTTGTACCTTTATTTAATGGGCAAAGCACCAGTAAAACGTGCACTGCCAACCTCCTCTCCTTAATTGAAGCCCATTTTGTCAATTAATTAGCATTTGGGGAAGTTATTTGCACAGAGGTTCACTTACTTTTTCTCCAAGCACTGTGGATAATTACTCCATGAGCACAATAAAAGCCATGAGTGATACAAGTGTCTCTGTGTTATTGATTACATTGGGGGGAATGTACTAAGACAAGCATTTCCAGCACTGGTCTTAGTATAATTTCCGCTGGCAGACGCCTCTTCATATATTAGGTGTATCTCAGCTCCTTCCTGCGCCGACACAGTCTCTATGTCAGCAAGGAGCTTGCGTAGATTTCTGGTATAATTTACACTAACTTCTGATATAAATTAAGGATAAATATGTTGGTCTTGGATGGCCACACCCCCTCCTCAAAGCTCAACCCACTTCTCACAAAAGTGCCAAGGCCGGCACAGAAAGCAGAAAAGTCACAACATTGTTGTGCAAGCAGAACTTGTGCCAAGATTGGCAACTTTTAAACTGTAAATTGTGACTCATTACAATCAGATCCCATTTTATTAGTCATCAGTGCAGAAATGCAGGTGATTCTTAGGGGTTCCATGCAGAGATTGTAGGGGGATTGCAGGCACCTCTGAGTCACAGTGCTGTGCGCATATTATGGTGTACATGAGAGAGTAATGCCGAAATGGAGACGCTTTGCGCCTACAGTGCATTGAGTCTGCGCTGATGCGGGACTCCCAGATTATAATGTACTGCAGTACCGATGATGCACAGAGTAATGCTGCAGACCTCCGTGAATAGAGTGTGAAGACCTATGGTTGTAAGAGGGTTTGAAGAGCCTTGCCAGTCCGAGGTCAGGGCATGTTTGTAATGTGAAGCCCTGGTTAAGTTTACTTAAAGGGAACAAGTCATTAAGTGTTTACAATGCAATCTACCATAAACCTCTAACAGCGCTGCTAATGAGACTTCCTTATCACTAATTGGTTCTGTAATCCGAGTCTCCGGTATCTTCACAATCTGCTTTTGAAGTTTTCCCACGCTTTATTAAAATGAGTTGAAGAGTTAGAGTTCTCCCCAGCGCCGCGCCGGCTGCCCCTGTTCTTGATGGGCAGGCATACTGATTTCGGGTCTTTGTCGTTACAAGCCCGCCCACACCCGCGCACCTCCACTGTCCCTTACCTGCCGAGACATCAGCGGCGTACTGCGCATGCGCCTTGAGGATCGTTACTCCCACAATCATCTGACCCCAGAAACAGCCTCGAGTAACAATCTTCAAGGCACATACGTCGTATGCCACCGAAGTAACAGCTAGTCACGGAGACCTGAGGCGCGTTGGCGGGGTTTGTTGCGATGCCTGCATGGGATTACAGCGAAGAAGAGAAATCCGTATGCATGTGCGGTGCTGAGGGAAAACTGCACTCTTTTCTGCAAAATCTAAATCTTTTCAACTCATTAGACTACAAAGCGGGAAAAATTCAGAAGCAGATTGTAAAAGTAGCGGCAGGGATTACGGGCCGGATAGTGGTAAGGAAATCTCATCATCAGCCCTGCTGAAGGTTAAAAACTGGATGACAGGTTCCCTTTAACCTTTAAAGCGCCAGTTTACCTTCCCTCAGTAAAGTTCTATTTTTAATAAAAAGCGCCACGACAGACCACCGCCTGCGTCACCTGCCCTCTGGAGGCGTGGCACCTGCACCAGGCGTAACGGACACATCGTGTAAGGTGGCAGCCGCTCTCATTAAATCGGACACGATATGGACGCAGCTTCTGGTTTTCGCCCCCCTGTGTTCTCGTGAGCCCATTATCACAGCTGACAGAAGCAGCGCCTGTCTCCTACTTTCCTTTCCCCCTGTATTAGTTTTCCTGCAGAGTGCAGGTCTGAGAGCTGAAGAGCGCCGGCCCGGTCCGGCCACAGCGCGACAGACCTTCCTCAGCTGCTCACAAACTTCCCACATTGCTGCAGAATTGGAGTAGAAGCTTTCCAGGAAATGCAGAACACAAACATCCCACGATTGGCACTTCCTTCCCGTGAAGCGGACACTGGGCACACGGGATCCTCATAGGAAAGGGCAGTTGAGGTCAGACAGGATCCTCCTTGGCCAAGCGGAGCAGTGAGTCACGTCCAGATACACGCGGGGTGTGGTGACACCACAGAGCTCTCCTGGAACCATGACACATCTCACTGGAGGGCGAGTTCACAAATCAGCCCCTACCTGAGAAAGAAAATAGCGAGTATTTATATCGCGGCCTTGTTCCTTTGTGCTCTAATGTTTGGAAAGGTTTCGTAATCCTGTGTAATCAGCAGCGCTTGCACAAGCACAATCGCTTTCTGTGAATTGTTTGCTGTTGGTGACATGATTGATGCCGCGCACAGATTGTTGTTCTCACCAGCTGCTGAGCCGGACGGGGTATAATAATTACTGCTCATTTATATGCAGCTCGCATTCATTACTCTGCGCAGTTCTGTCTCCGCCGCTCCGCGAATCTTCTAGTACCAGGAAAATAACCTCCATGTAGAGGACTTAGAGAAGGCCTGCCATGTCCGCAGGTCAGCGGTGCCAGCGGGATAACCCTGCAGCCGCCACACAGTTGACCCTATGACAGCTTTCTTTCCTCACTGCTAACCCATTTGTTCAGCAAAACAGGATTAGACTCACCGACAGGAGACAACACTTCAGTGGCTGTATTACAGGCCGGGGGCACCCAAGCGTAGATTAATCACATATTATTACATACACTGTTACTACTGAGACCGATATAGAGATCACTGTTACTACTGAGGCCACTGTGAGGGTCACTTTTACTACTGAGGCCACTGTGGGGTCACTATTACTACTGAGGCCAATATGGAGGTCACTATTACCACTGAGGCCACTGTGGGGGTCACTATTACCACTGAGGCCACTGTGGGGGTCACTATTACCACTGAGGTTGCTATGGGGGTCACTATTACTATTGAGGCTGCTGTGGGGGTCACTATTACTACTGAGGCCAATATAGAGGTCACTATTACCACTGAGGCCACTGTGGGGGTCACTATTACCACTGAGGTTGCTATGGGGGTCACTATTACTACTGAGGCCAATATGGAAGTCACTATTACTGCTGAGGCCACTGTGGAGGTCATTATTACCACTGAGGCCACTGTGGGGGTCACTATTACCACTGAGGTTGCTATGGGGGTCACTGTTACTACTGAGGATGCTGTGGGGGTCACTATTACTACTGAGGCAGATATAGGGGTCACTATTACTACTGAGGCCACTGTGCAAGTCACTATTACTACTGAGGCCGATATAGGGGTCACCATTACTACTGAAGCCACTGTGCAGGTCACTATTGCTACTGGGGCCACTGTGGGGGTCACTATTACTACTGAGGACGATATAGTGATCACTATTTCTTACTACTGAGGCCCATATAGGGGACACCATTACTACTGATGCCACTGTGGGGGTCTCTATTACTACTGAGGCTGCTGTAGGGGTCACTATTACTAGTGAGGCTGATATAGGGGTCACAATTACTACTGAGGCTGCTGTAGGGGTCACTATTACTAGTGAGGCTGATATAGGGGTCACTATTACTACTGAGACTGATATAGGGTCACTATTACTACTGGGGCCATTGTGGGAGACACTATTACTACTGAGGCCACTGTGGGGGTCACTATTACTACTGAGGCTGCTGTGGGGGTCACTTTTACTACTGAGACTGATATAGGGGTCACTATTACTACTGAGGCCGCTGTGGGGGTCACTATTACTACTGGGGCTGATATAGGGGTCACTATTACTACTGAGGCCACTGTGCAAGTCACTATTACTACTGAGGCCGATATAGGGGTCACCATTACTACTGAAGCCACTGTGCAGGTCACTATTGCTACTGGGGCCACTGTGGGGGTCACTATTACTACTGAGGACGATATAGTGATCACTATTACTTACTACTGAGGCCCATATAGGGGACACCATTACTACTGAGGCCACTGTGGGGGTCTCTATTACTACTGAGGCTGCTGTAGGGGTCACTATTACTAGTGAGGCTGATTTAGGGGTCACAATTACTACTGAGGCTGCTGTAGGGGACACTATTACTAGTGAGGCTGATATAGGGGTCACTATTACTACTGAGACTGATATAGGGGTCACTATTACTACTGGGGCCATTGTGGGAGACACTATTACTACTGAGGCCACTGTGGGGGTCACTATTACTACTGAGGCTGCTGTGGGGGTCACTTTTACTACTGAGACTAATATAGGGGTCACTATTACTACTGAGGCCGCTGTGGGGGTCACTATTACTACTGGGGCTGATATAGGGTACACTATTACTGCTGAGGCCACTGTGGGGGAAACTATTACTACTGAGGCCACTGTGAGCGTCACAATTACTACTGAGGCCATTGTGGGAGACACTATTACTACTGAGGCCACTGTGGGGGTCACTAATACTACTGAGGCTGCTGTGGGGGTCACTTTTACTACTGAAACTGATATAGGGGTCACTATTACTACTGAGGCTGCTGTGGGGGTCACTGTTACTACTGGCACTGATATAGGGTACACTATTACTGCTGAGGCCACTGTGGGGATCACTATTACTACAGAGGACACTGTTAGAGTCACTATTACTACAGAGGATACTGTTGGGGTCGCTATTACGACTAAGGCTTCTGTGGGGGTCACTATTATTACAGAGGTCACTGTGGGGTACACTATTACTACAGAGGTCACTGTGGGGGTCACTATTACTATTGAGGCCGCTGTGTGGGTCACTATTGCTACTGAGGTTGCTGTGGGGGACACTATTACTACTGGGGCCAATACAAGGGTCACTGTTATTACTGAGGCCACTATGGGGGTCACTATTACTACTGAGGCCGATATAGGGGTCACCATTACTACTGAGGCCATTGTGGGGGGTCACTATTACTACTAAGGCTGATATAGGGGTCACGATTACTACTGAGGCCACTATGGGGGGCATTATTACAACTGGGGAAATATAAGGGTCACTATAACTACTGAGGCCACTGTGGTAGTCACTATTACAACTGGAGCCACTGTGGAGGATCACTATTACTATTCAGGCCAATAAAGGGGACACTATTACTATTGAGGCCACTGTGGGGGTCACAATTACTTCTGAGGCCACTATGGGGGTCACTATTACTACTGAGGCCACTGTGGGTGTCACTATTACTATTGAGGCTGATATGGAGGTTACTATTACTACTGGGACCACTATGGGGGTCACTATTTCTACTGAGGCAGCTGTGGGGGTCATCATTACTACTGAGGCAGATATAGGGGTCACTATTACTACTGAGGCCAATGTGGGGGTCACTATTACTATTGAGGCCAATATAGGGGTCACCATTACTACTGAATTTGCTGTGCAGGTCACTATTGCTACTGGGGCCACTGTGGAGGTCAATATTACTACTGAGGGCGATATAGGGGTCACTATTACTTACTACTGAGGCCGATATAGAGGACACGATTACTACTGAGGCCGCTTTGAGGGTCACTATTACTACTCAGGTCAATAAAAGGGACACTATTACTATTGAGGCCACTGTTGGGGTCACAATTACTAATAAGGCCACTATGGGGTCACTATTACTACTGAGGCCACTGTGGGTGTCCCTATTACTATTGAGGCTGATATGGAGGTCACTATTACTACTTGGGCTACTGTGGGGGTCACTATTTCAACTGAAGTTGCTGTGGGGGTCACTATTACTACTGAGGCTGCTGTGGGGATCACTATTATTACTGAGACCAATATAGGGGTCACCATTACTACTAAAGCTGCTTTGCAGGTCACTTTTGCTCCGGGGCCACTGTAGGGGGTAACTATTACTACTGAGGGCAAAAGAGGGGTCACTATTACTTACTACTGAGGCCGATATATGCCACACTATTATTACTGAGGCCACTTTCGGGGTCACTATTACTACTGGGGCCACTGTGGGGGTCAATTTTACTACTAAGGCCGATATAGGGGTCACTATTACTACTGAGGCCACTGTGGTGGTCACTATTACTACTGGGGCTGATATACGGTACACTATTACTGCTGAGGGCACTGTGGGGGACAATATTACTACTGAGGCCAATGTGGTGGTTACTATTACTACTGAGGCCACTGTGAGGGTCACTATTACTACTGAGTCCACTGTGGGTGTCACTCTGACCACTGAGGCCAATATATTGCTCATTTTTAAAACTGAGGCCACTGTGGGTGTCACTCTTTCTACTAGGGCCACTGTGGGCACACTATTACTACTGGGGCCGATATAATGGTCACTATTACTACTTGGGCCACTGTGGGGGGTCACTATTTTTACTGAAGTTGCTGTGGGGGTCACTATTACCACTGAGGCTGCTGTGAGGGGGTCACTATTACTACTGAGGCCGATATAGGGGTCACTATTACTACTGAGGCCGCTGTGGGGGTCACTATTACTACTGAAGCAGATATAGGGGTTACTATTACTACTGAGGCAAATGCAGGGGTCACTATTACTATTGAGGCTGATAGAGGGGTCACCATTACTACTGAGGCCTTTGTGGGGGTCATTATTACTACTAAGGCCAATATAGAGGTCACTATTACTACTGAAGCTGCTGTGCAGGTCACTATTGCCACTGGGGCCACTGTAGGGGTCACTATTACTACTGAGGGTGATATAGGGGTCACTATTACTACTGGGGCCACCTTGGGGGTCACTTTTACTACTGGGGCCACTGTGGGGGGGGGGCACTTTTACTACTGAGGCTGATATAGGAGTCACTATTACTACTGAGGCCACTGTGGGGGTCACTATTACTACCGGGGCTGATATAAGGTACACTATTACTGCTGAGGCCACTGTTGGGGACAATATTACTACTGAGGCCAATGTGGTGGTTACTATTACTACTGAGGCCACTGTGAGGGTCGCTATTACTACTGAGTCCACTGTGAGTGTCACTCTAACCACTGAGGCACAATATAATGGTCACTATTAATACTGAGGCCTCTGTGGGGGACACTATTACTACTAGGGCCACTGTGGGGCACACTATTACTACTAGGGGCTGATATAATGGTCACTATTACTGCTGAGGCCACTGTGGGGGACACTATCACTACTAAGGCTACTGTGGGGGACACTTAATACTGAGGCAACCGTAAGGGTCACTATTACTACTGAAGCTACTGTGGGGATCACTATTACTACTGAGGCCACTGTGGCGGATGTTATTACTACTGAGGCCACTGTGGGGGTCATGTTTACTATTAAGGCCACTGTGGGGGACACTATTACTACTGAGGCCACTATGCGGGACACTATTACTACTGAGGCCACTGTGGGGGACACTTAATACTGAGGCAGCTGTAGGGGTCACTATTACTACTGAAGCTACTGTGGGGATCACTATTACTACTGAGGCCACTGTGGGGGTCACAATCACTACTGAGGCCACTGTGGGGAACACTATTACTACCGGGGCAACTAACAGAGTACTATAACTACTTGTACCATTAAAGGGCTCATTAATACTACTGGGGTCATTATGGGGGGGTCACTTAATATTGGGGCCACTGCTGGAGGCTATGCTAAAAATGTGTCAACTATGGGGATTGCTATTACAACTGGGGCCACTATGGGAGTCACTTTTACTACTGAGGCTACTATGGGGGCCACTATTATTACTATCACCATTATGGAGGTTGTTGGTACTACTGAGATCACTAAGTGGGTGATATTACTACTGGGGCCACTATGATGTCACTAACATTATAAGGTAATTATTACTACTGGGGCCATTTTAAGGGATCAATATTACTCCTAGAGCCACTGTGGGGGTCACTATTGCTATGGGGGCTACTATGAGGGGCACTCTTACTACTGGGGATACTATGGGGTCGGTCTTGCTACAGGGGCCACTGTGAGGTCGCTATTACTCCTGGGACCACTATGGTGGTTGTTATTAATACTAGGGTCACTAACTGAGGTGCTCTTACTATTGGGGCCACTATGAGGTCATTATTACTACAGGGGCCATTTTGGTGGTCAATATTACTACTGGGGACACTATGGGGTAGCTATTACCACTGGAGCCATTATGGGGGTCACTATTACTATAGAGGACACTTACTACTGGGACTACTATGGGGGGGGGTCACTATGGGGTCACTATTATTATTGGGGTTACTATGGCCATCACTATGGCTACTTGCACCACTATGGAAATTGCTATTACTACTGGTAACACTAAGTGGGGCCTATTACTAATGGGGCCACTATAAGGTTGCTATTACTACTGGGATGACTATGGGGGCCATTGTTAATACTAAGGTCAATAACAGGGTTGCTATTACTACTGGGACCATTTCGGTTCAATATTACTATTGGGGCCACTAGCTACTACTAATGAGGCCCTATGAGGGTCGCTATTACTATAGGGGCTACCATGGGGGTCATTATTAATACTGGGGCCACTATGGGGTCACTATTACACTGGGGTCACTATGGGGCCACTATTACTACTGGGTCCACTAACATGCTTGCTATTACTACTGTGGTCATTATTACTACTAGGACAACTATGGGGGTCACTATAACTACGTAGGCATGAAGTGGGTCACTATTACTAATGGTGAAACTAACAACATCACTATTGCTACTGGGACCACTAACGGAGTCACTATAACTATTTAGCCCATTAAGGGGGTCACTATTGCTACTGAGGGTCAATAAGGGAAACTTACAATCGGAGCCACTACAAGGGGCACTTAGTCTGTCACATCAGACAAGTCTCAATGGTTCAGATATGTGTTGGGTATCTTGTGTATTGGTGCTTTTAATGCCTGCAAAATTAGTGTTTTTTCATGGGGGAGGTGCGCCATTTCACACTTCGCCTCAGGCAGCATAAAGGCTTGGGGGACCCCTCTACAGGGTGTCGTGGATGGCGGCATATGACATGAAGATATTACAAAAAGCAAACAACATTAGCATTGTGCAAACATTTCTCCGTCTTGATGGAGCTCTTGTGATCGGTGGGTCCAAACGCTGAGAGTTCCACTGACATCGTGTGCAAGCACCCAAAAACTGTGCAAACAGCCAGAAACTGTGCAAACAGCTAAACGAATGTTTTCACACTCTATCCCATGCCACAGGTGATAAATGTATCAGCTGCAGGGGTGACTCAGGGATCAGGTGACCGAGGGAAGCCGCAAGACATCTGGTAACATTCCCTGCAGATTATCTTATTGATCTATGTCAAATCAAACTAGTATAATAAAGTATTTGCCCCTAAAGATCATGAGAATGTACACATCTGCAGTGATCAGAGATTCAAAGGGGTTGTCCCACTCTTAGCTGTTCTGCTGCAGGGCCCGAGTCTTATAGAAATGAATAGGACTCAGCCTGCAGTACCAACCCAGGCCACCACACAAGATATGGCGCTGTCTGCTTCCTGCAGCAGAACAGCTAGAAGTAGGGCAACCGCTTTAAGGCACAACCTATACATATGCCATAGACGCTTGTTATGGGAAACTTCTTGCTCTTGTAATGACATATGAAACTGGATTATCCCCTTAATGGCACAGGACGTACAGCTGCGTCCTGGTGGTTCAAGATTTGTATTGAGGGTGATTGAGAGCTGATTCTGCGTCAAACAGGGTGGATGCTGGCTGTTTATGACAGCTGACACTCGCTGGCCACAGCTGCTATCAGCCTGAACGCAGATTGAGGCTGTTAACCCCGATCTGATACTCGGGGCTCGAATGGCCCCCTCAATGAGAGTGCAAGGTCCCATGGCAGCCTGGGGCCTTCTGAAGACCACCAGCACTGCCGTGGCTGATTACCTATCACACCATGCCTGTGGCTTGTGGTAAGACTTGATAGACTGCCTGTCAGATCGTGGTATAATGTAATACTGTGGTATTACATTATACTGTATGAGTCATTAGACAATCAAGTTCAAGTCCCCTCTGGGGGCTAAATAACAATGTAAAAGCAAGTTTACAAAAGTTTTATTAATTATTAAATAAAAATAAAAGGAAATAAAAGTTTTTCTTTTTTCTTAAGAAAAACCTTTCCCTATATTTGTAATAAAAAAAAAACAACCCTTTTATGGTATCTCTGCATCTGCAGGAGTCCGTTCTATCAAAGTAACGCATTACTTATGTCGCACGGCGAACGTCATCAGAAAAAAATATACAGCACCAGAATTGCGCTTTTTTAGGTCACCCCAACTCCAAGCAAAAAGTGAAATAAAAAGCGATCAAAAAGTCATATGTACTCTAAAATGGTACAAATAGATACACAGTACATCCCGCAAAACACGAGCCCTCACACAACTATGTCAGAAACATACAAAAGTTATGGCGGTCCGAAGGTGGCGGCAGAAAGAAAAAGTACTAGAGCGAAAAAACAAACTATACATTGGGTCTCGTAGTAATTGTACTGACCCACAGAGTAAAGGGTGTGCGGCCATTAACAACGAACAGTCAGTAACTACGTCACTCATTGGAGATCCACTCTGAGCAGAAAGCTCTGGCCATGTGGTGGCACCATCTCAGGCAGGGGTGCCCCAAGCCTTTATGCTGCCTGAGGCAAAGTGTGAAACGGCAGTAATAGTGACCCCCTAATGGCTCCAGTGGTATAAGATACCCCCTTAATGGCCCAGTAGTAATAGTGTCTTACATAGTAGTCCCAGTAGTATAAGAGACCCCCTTAATGGCCCTAGTAGAATAAGAGACCCCTTTAATGGCCCCAGTAGTATAAGAGACTCCCTTAATGGCCCCAGTAGTAATAGTGTCTTCCACAGTAGTCCCAGTAGTATAAGAGACCCCCTTAACGGCCCAGTAGTAATAGTGTCTTCCACAGTAGTCCCAGTAGTATAAGATACCCCTTTAATGGCCCCAGTAGAATGAAAGACCCCCTTAATGGCCCCAGTAGTATAAGAGACCCCCTTAATGGCCCCAGTAGTATTAGTGTCTTCCATAGTGGCCCCAGTAGTATAAGAGACCCCCTTAATGGCCCAAGTAGTATAAGAGACCCCTTAATGGCCCCAGTAGTATAAGAGACCCCCTTAATGGCCCCAGTAGTATTAGTGTCTTCCATAGTGGCCCCAGTAGTATAAGAGACCCCCTTATTGGCCCCAGTAGAATAAGAGACCCCCTTAATGGCCCCAGTATTAACACTGTCTCCCATAGTGGTAGACACTGTCCAGCAAGCATTGAAGTGATTTTGTCCGCAGCTCCTTTCTGACGGCCGCTGCAATCCATCTGTGACCTTTGACCTCTTCGCCCGGTGTCCCCTGGAAGGGAGCTGCGGACGGAGTCACATCGATGCTTGTCGGCTTGCTGCCTGGCTGACATGCAGCTTACAGTTGTTTTTTACCGGCCTTTCGGGCAGTCGACCCCCTGCTGCGCTGGCAGTGTCACGCCACCTGGTGGAAGGGGCGCCCCTGATCTCAGACGCACCAGCAGAGATTGGTTACTATTTGGTAAAACAAGCTTGTACTGCCCCCATTGTTGTTGCCCCCCCACACGGTGGTCATTAGTGGGGGACACTTGGCGCCCGTGTTTACCGCCTGCTTACACTATTAAATCCCTGTGTGCGTCGCTGCATTCCTCCTCGGCCGTTCCTACGTTCTTGCCCTCTAATGAAAGTAAAATATTTACTCCTCACAAACCGCCGTCCTCCTGCGTGACTCATCTGTTTGTTACCTCAATGTAAACCCATGAAACATTCCCTTTGTGCTGGGAACTTGTTGTAGCAGTGCCCAAGCCGCGCACGGGGCGAACGTGAGCAACACAACTGCTGTGCGAAGCCCATTGGGATCATCAGGGAGATCGGCTCCATGTTAACCCCTTAGTGCCCCGGACTTTTGAAGACGCAATGATTTGGGGGGATTTTCATCTCCACTTTCCAAAAGCCATACCTTTGTTATTTTTCTGTTCCCGCGGCCGGATGAGGGGTGTTTTTTGCGCGGCGAGCTGTTGTGTTTATTGGTACCATTTTGGGTACATATAATGTATTGTACAACTTTTATTAATTTTTAATGGCAGGGAGAGAAAACATCAATTCTGCCATTGTTTTCTTGGAGCGTTAGTCATGCAGCCTAGTGACAGGATACATTTACGACAATACTGAAATTATATATTTTTTAGCCTTTTCCACTTTTGCACAAAAAAAAACCCTTTTTGGATTTTTTTTTCCATTGCTGCATTCAAAGTCCCATAACTTTTAGTTTTTCAATGGATGGAGCTCTATGGGGGCCGTATGGTTTTTGTGTGGGGTTCTACATTTTTGTGAAAGTGCACAAAAAAGTTTTTTTTTAACAATTTTTTAGTTATTTTAAAAACATTTTAGGGACTTGAAGCTGCGATCCTATGATCACTCTGATAACACACTGCAATACTTCTGTACTGCAATGTATTATTGTGATCAAAGGCCATGGCAACCCATCGGCTGTCCATGATTACATGGAAGAGGGCTGATGACATCACGGAGGTTCTGATGCTCCACTTATGAGCTTGTCTCTGTGGCCGTATTTATGTTATGAGCTTGGTTCTGGTACAGTTTTATTTCCCTAGGCTGTTCTGGTGTGAATTTGCTGCTATCTTACTGCTTTTTGCACAAGCAGAATACAGTCAGACTGCCTATCACTGCAATGGATATATATATATATATATATTTATTTTTTTTTCTCATGACGGCAAGGTTCAAAAAAAATTCTTCACAGGGTGCCATCTACCCTGAGGGTGCATTCAGACGACCGTATATCGGCCGGCGATTCACGCAGACCGACATACGGCGTCTCTCTCTGCAGGGGGAAGAGCCGGGTGCAGTGCTCTGAGCTCCCACCCCCTCTCTGCCTCCTCTCCACCCCCCTGCACTATTTTCAATGAGGAGAGGCGGGACAGGAGCAGAGCTAATTCCGCCCGGAACTGAGCCCCTGCCCCGCCTTCTCTCATTGCAAATAGTGTAGAGGGGCGGAGAGGGGGTGGAGAGGAGGCAGAGAGGGGGCGGGAGCTCAGTGCACTGCTCCCGGCTCTTCCAGCCTCCTCCCCCTGCAGAGAGACGCCGTATATCGGCTGGGTGTGAAAACCAAGCCGATATACGGTCGTATGAATGTGCCCTGTGGCTGTTTTGACGTGCCCAAGAAAATTGCGTGAGATTTGTGAGTTGCGGGACGCACAAATCTTGCATGAATATAATCCCTATTCTTTTGAATGGCATGTCCTATCTTAGGGCGTTCCCTTGGATCGCCCATTGTTTTCCAAGGGGCCGGCACAGCATAGCATGGCATGCGAGGTGCAAGCGAGTGCAATGCGAGGTTTGTCCATTGAAAACAATGGGAAACACTCTGTGCTAAAAGCCACGGTGGAGGATTGGTACGCCCGCTGCCTTGGGGTCATATTTGACTCCGATCTGTCCTTTACCCCCTACATCCAATCTCTGGCCCGAACCTGTCAGCTGCACCTCAAGAACATCGCAAAAATCCGCTCTTTTCTCACCATGGACACGCTAAAAACGCTTACTGTTGCCCTCATCCACTCCCGGCTGGATTATTGCAACTCGCTGCTGATCGGCCTCCCCTGCACCAGACTCTACCCCCTCCAATCCATCCTGAATGCGGCAGCCAGGCTCATCTTCCTGTCCAGCCGCTACTCGGACGCCTCTGTCCTGTGCCGGTCACTGCACTGGCTGCCCGTTAAATACAGAATTCAGTTTAAACTCGCTACCTTCATCCACAAAGCCCTCCACAGTGCAGCGCCCCCCTATATTGTATCCGTCATCCACAGTGCAGCGCCCCCCTATATTGTATCCCTCATCCACAGCGCAGCGCCCCCCTATATTGTATCTCTCATCCACAGCGCAGCGCCCCCCTATATCGCCTCCCTCATCTCAATCCATCAACCAGCCCGGGCTCTCCGCTCTGCTAATGAAACCAGACTGAGCGCCCCTTTAATTCGAACCTCTCATTCCCGCCTCCAAGACTTCTCCAGAGCAGCACCAGTCTTCTGGAACGCACTACCAAAGGCTACCCGGGCAATCCAGGACTCGCAGAACTTCAGGCGTGCTCTAAAAACGCACCTCTTCAGGGAGGCATACCGAATAACCTAAACAAACCCCTCTGTACTCCGCCTGATAACATGCTCCCTGACCTACTGACTGCAATCCCTGCTAGTCATCATAAACCGCTCCTGCAGTCATAAGTATTCTGCCATCACACGGCTAAATGTCTGACCATTGTCTATGTGTATAGCACCCCTCACTCTCCACCCCGCCATACCGTGCACACCTCCACCTTGCCATACTGTGCACATCTCCACCTCGCCATACTGTGCACATCTCCAGCCCCTTTACCTTCTGTATCCCCCCATTACTTGTAGAATGTAAGCTCGTTGGAGCAGGACCCTCACCCCTATTGTTTCCACCAACTGATTACAATTGTAACCGTGGTTCTGTAATGTTTGTACTTTTGTCTTTCTGTATCCCCCCTGTCTATGTAAGCGCTGCGGGATATGTTGGCGCCATACAAATAAAGAGTATTATTATTATTATTATTATTACTTCTTTGAAGTGATGCGAGGCGGTTTTAACACGAAAACACCTTGCATCCGTGGGGAGATCAATGCTGGTGACATGGCACTCGCCCCTGGGGAATTGGATTCCAATGCATTCATTCACATGAGCGATTTTCGGTCACGTAACAAAATGACGCCGTCAAAACGAGAAGTTGGTCTTGATTTTTTCGCTGTGTGAAGAGATAGGCCTTGACCTGTCTTTTGCCTAAAAACACTGGGAGCTCCCAGAGACTCCTATGGGAGCTGAAAAAAAAGGAAGCAAAGAAGTTTACCTGCTGCCGCTACTTAAACTAT
Source organism: Eleutherodactylus coqui (assembly GCF_035609145.1). Lineage (NCBI taxonomy): Eukaryota > Metazoa > Chordata > Amphibia > Anura > Eleutherodactylidae > Eleutherodactylus > Eleutherodactylus coqui. The sequence goes on from NC_089845.1 coordinate 169,672,306, forward strand.
TGAAGCCATTAGAAGTCATTCCAAATGTATTCTTCATTAATGCGATCTTACAGCGCGGGCGACCACAAGAACACATACGCTGGTGTGAACGAGGCCTCAGGCTGCCATTGGTAAGCCGTCTTATAGTGTCAAGCAGCACCTGAAAAGGGCCTCTTTTTTCTTGCTGCTATGTGCAAATTTGCAAACTCAGCAGGTGCACTTAATACCGTCCCGACAAATGAGTCAGAGCATCCTTGTGGAAAGCCGCGGGAGCCTCTGGTCAGGGTCACGGTGACCGTGGGCAGATCTTCTCACCTCACAGGTTCCTGGAGCACCAGGCGCTGTACAATAAAGGTGCAGCCGCTGCGACGCGGCGTGTGAGAAATTCATCCCAAGGCTACGAGGAAACCTGGATCCGCGCTGTAAAATAAAACACTAATTAAGACTTTCCTGTCAGGCGAGATAATTGACGGGAGCTGCAGAACACGCTGTACCGTATCGCCCAGGACAGAACGCTGCGCCAATCACTAGATGCACATGCAGCGTTTCCTCTGAAAACAAGAGTCGTGCGGCGCGGTCACATCGCTGGGAAACATTCCTTCCAGATTCGTGACAAATGAGAGAGAAATGTATCTTGGAAGCGAATGTCATTCAGCGCTTCTGAGAATCTGGCAGCAGCGGATTACTCACAGGACGGAGGACAATATGTCACGGCAGATGAAAGGAAGGCATTCACAGCGATTCTTCTGTACGTACGGCGTGGATACCGGAGGGGCAGCGCAGAACACACACAATGTAAACTATAGATGTAGCAGAGCTGAGTTCGCAATATGCAACTTGCACCTTCAGGGTAGTTTCACACGGGCAGTCTCCATATCACTGCGAGTAAATTGCAGCAAAATTGCGCATCACATCGTACAAATATCACAGGTCTGTGCTTCGTGATGCAAAGACGGGCGTCAATAAAAAACCGAAAGTAGCGAAGACCTTCGGAAATTGGCTACAAGCCTTCTGGTCGCTGGCGCACATTACTTGTCAGCACCAGCCGGAAAAAGGTCCGGAGTCGATGGTGTCCATCAACACGATCTTTAGCGCTTACAAGCTGCACGGGGGTGCGGCCTGCTGGCGGTACGACGAGGACTTTAGGCGGCGTATATCAGGTGCGGAACATATCAGCGGGGCTTCCTAAGCAACTGATGTGTGGATCCAGCTGATATTAGCACAGAGACAGCAGAAAACGCCCTGTCTTGGTGGAGCCGTGGGGGCGGACAACAGCCCACCGCGCCACCCGCAAAGCCGCTTGGCTCCTATTGGGCATTCAACAAGGAGCACTGTCGTTTTTACAACGGCTCTCAGCCGCGGTGGGCGCTCCCGGAGGTGCAGCGCACGCCGGTGAGAGGACAGTACCTGCAGCAATGGCTAGGCAGAGAAAGCGGAGGCAAACCTGCTCAGGGAGGGGTTCTCTGAGGGGTTCAGGATACCGTTTGTCCACCAGCCGTCATTGAGGTTATGTTCAAACCTAAGATCGGCTGGGGACAACCCGGAAGTGGTTCGGGAAACGTTAAGTAAGGAGGTGGAGGTGGGTCGCATGGAAGGTCCAGTTCAAGAGCCACCGTTTGAAAACTTGCGGGTTTCCCCATTGGGGCTAGTTCCCAAGAAGGAAGCGGGCAAGTTCCGAATGATACGAGGGGGACTCGGTGAATGATGGGATTTCAAAAGAACAGGCCGCGGTTTCCTACACATCGCTTGATCGGGCGGTTCGGTTAGTGCAAGCGGCGGGGCGGGAGCGCAGCTGGGACATTCTTATATTCATTGGGCGGAGAGACGGGCCCGAATTCGACCAGTGGGAACAGGACTGGGTCTGGAAGGGGCTTCAGTCCACTGGGGGGTATTGAAGGTCTTCGGTGGCATAGCTTGCTTCCAGAGGGGATTCGGATTAGCACGCATGCACAACGCCGGGTCATCCTGCTTATTCACGCGGGCAGAAATGACTTGGGCTACATAAAGATGAAGGAACTTTTGGTTATGATATACCAGGATTCACTTCGGTTTCGAGACTGTTTTGAAGAGGTGCGTTTTGTATGGTCGGATATGGAGGGGTGCAAGACGACCGGAGGCGATAGATAGAGTTCGAAAGGTGATGAATGCGAAAATCTCAAAGTTCGTGCACGATTTGGGTGGGATCGCCATTCGGCATTGGGAGCTGGAGGCTTTAGCATGGAACGCGCTGAGGGAGGATGGAGTTCATCTGACAGACGTGGGGTTGGACATCTTCATTTCCAGACTACAGGAAGGGTTAGAGGCAGCAATAGAGAGAGGTAATGGGGTGGGGTGGGATGTGTCATAGGTGGTATGACGCACCCATAGTGGCGGATGAAATTCCCAAAGGTGGTCTACAGCCCGACTCTAGCGGGGCTTACGTACGCCATTTTTTGGGTAAAGAAGTGGAAAGGTGGAGAGAGACCTGGGAAGAGTACAGCTGTTGGTTATAGAAGTTGTTCATAAGAAGCTCTGTAGTAAAGCTGTGGCCAACCCCACGTTAACGGCCAGGAGTGGTCGAGTGTGGTCTTTTTAGGTAAGAAAGGGAGTAGGTAGAATACCTCCAGTCCCCAGTTGCCATCAGACAGCCTATTTCCTGCTCCCCTACCAGGGAGACCCATGCCAGGTGTCCAATGCCATAAAAAGAATAAGGCCTCTTACTGGCCGGTGTAAAAAACCCATATTAGTGGTCATTAAGGGGTTAATCAGTGAAATGTTATATAATTGCCTCATATGCTTTGTGCTTTGATGCCAGTGAGTGGAAACAATTCTGCATACACCAAAAGGCTTAAACTGACACTGAGCCGTTATTTGTTACAGTGTGTCACTATTGTATCCACTCTAGACAATCCTCAGTCGTCGCCCGCAGATCACAGATCATTGTGTAGGCTGGTGACAATTGTAGCAAAACCTCAGCTGGGAGAAACATTTGTTCAGTACAAGTTGTCAGCTTCTGGGTCTAATGTTCGTTCAGTGACAGCAAGCAGAAATTTTGTTAATAGGGAAAACCTGAATACAAAGTAAGAAAAAAGTTGCAGAAGTTTTCATTATACATTTACCTAAAACTCAACCCATTGCTGCGGCCTCGTTCACACGTGGGGGATTCACTGCAGGTGTTCTTACACTGAATGACCCCCTTATTATTATTATCACCACATCTAGTAGCGTTGGCCTTCAGAACGGCAGCAATTCCTCATAGTATAGATCCCACTCGGTGACGACATCGCCCTACAGGAATACCGGCCCCTGCGGACAGGAAGCTTCTTGTAGTTCCTGCCGAGTAGATGGTGGTGCTGACATGTTCTGACTGGCTGAAAGGAAGGGGTCAGCGATTCATGCTGCTCGCACCAAATTCTGACCTCCCATCAGCAAAATCTGGCTCCATCTGATCAGGAGATGTTTTTCCGCTGCTCAGTGATACAAGTTTTGCGCTCTTTTGCCCGCTGGAGTCTTTCTCTTTCTCTCAGACACAATGGCGCTGGAACCGGCCGTCTGCTGTTATACCATCCGTGCGGAGGAACGGCGAGTTGTGCGTTCGGACACATTAGTTGGAGCTCCAGCGTTGTATTCAGCTGACTGTGCAGCCTGTTGGTCAGAACGATTCCTGACATCCTCCTCCGACCCCTTTCAGTTATGAGTTGTTTCCGTCCACAGGATCCCCTTTCACTGGATGTTTCTCCTCGATCGCGCCATTCTCTGTATACTCTTCACACTGTTACACGAGAAACCCTCCACGCGGTTGGCGGTGAGACCCCGGCTAGTCTAGCACCGATGACCAGCCTCGTTGGAAGTCGCTCCGATCACTAATGTGGATTCACACTGAAACTGATCAATGGAAAACTTGCCCCGTGATTTTATGCTCGGGGTCACAGGGAGAGTTTCAAATTGGTAAGAGGGCCGGGGGTCTGTAATAAAGGGGCTATTCAGGGTATGTAACAAGTATAGTACAGGCCGCACAGATCGGAGGGCGTCTGTAGATTTTCACACTTACATTCTGTTTTCTACAACTGAGTTCATCCCTGGCGATGCGAAGGGGAACAGTGAGATTTACCACGGCCCAGAAATAACCTGACTGCTAGGAGGGGGACGACACATCCAGCTTTACTACTTTACTAGATGAGCCGCCGGGTTCATTAAAGCCCTGAAGACGGGCGAGAGCCGCGACATTTGTCTGTTCTTTGTATCTTACTGATTGATCTGCCACAAAGGGACAACTGGTCAACATAAACGCCACTCGCAACGAAACTACAAGGCAGTATCTGCTGAAGCCGCACACACGGCATCCGCCTGACACGGTTACATTTTTTTGTCCCCGTAGGATGGTTTGATCGCTCGTAGAGTATAATGCAATACCATAGTATTACACTATACCGCGTCTGACAGGCCGTCTATCAAGATGGCACACATGCTTGCCTTGATAGGTAACCAGTCATGGCAGCCCTGGGGGCTTCAGAAGGCAACTGAACTGTGCCTCACAATCCCATCCCGGGGGCCGCTCGGGACGCCTCACATGGATCGCTACATTTAAACTGACAGTGGTATTTAAGGGGTTAACAACAGTGATCAGTGCGATACGCAATGAGAATATGGACTGGCACATGCGCCAAAACATTTGTCCCTCTGGTGGGCAGATTCAGGGCACTGATATGCGCCACCTGCCCCCTGACTTCACGGAGGATGAGATTGTGCCATGGATGAAGTCACGAGGCGGTAGGCTTCGGCTGGGTTCACACGGGGCGGATTCCATCTGCCTTAGACAGAAAACTGCAGGCGGTCCGGCCTGCCCACCCAACCGGACAGCGACCATTTGCATGCGGCGCGGGTAAATTTAAGCAGTGATTTCTAAAGGTACGCCGTATTGAAGGGAGTAACTAACTAAGATGCCGCTCTGCTGCGTCTGGAGACGCTCCGACGTGCTCAGAAGTGCCGCAAGGTCCTCTTTATGTAGGTCTTGTTTCATTGCTTTTTGAAAGCGGCTGGAAGTTTATAAATTTGGCACATAACCCTGATTTCTATATGGGAGGGGGGGATCATTTATATTACAACTGTATATACTGTTTGTGTTCTTCGCAGTCGGGCGCCCCACAATCAGCCTATAATATACTGCAATACCCGGCCGCCAGGAGCAGCAGTGTAATCTTACATGAACCTCCAGGCTGCTTGCAGGACACAGAAGTGGCTCTGCCCCGTGTCTCCGGTGTCAGCAGTGTTATTTCTTGTGCCATCACACATATTACTCACACTAACCAGCTGCAGGCGAATTATAAGTCATTTATGTAACAGATTTATAAAAAGGCTAAAAATACTGCGGTGGAAATAAACGAAAAGGTCAAGTGATGGAATTAGTAGTTTAACAACGGCAGCAGACGGCCCGGGAAGGCTCTTATTTTTAATCAGGGCGTTTCGGATATCATAAATGAGATTCATCTAGGGATCATTTTATAACTGCGATTATATGAAGGTGAGGAGCCCAGAAGGCTGCAACCAGAAAGAAAAAGAAGATAACACAATAACCACATGCAATACAGCGCTAACTTCCTCTGGGCGATCACACCTGAGGGGCTGAGCAACATTATGGGGGGCGATCACACCTGAGGGGCTGAGCAACATTATGGGGGGCGATCACACCTGAGGGGCTGAGCAACATTATGGGGGGCGATCACACCTGAGGGGCTGAGCAACACTATGGGGACTTGCAGTTCTCTCACGGCCCGCTAGTGCGGATAGATATCTGACAGTTTGTATGTTTGCAGCTCACTTTGCAGCTTTGCTGTGTAGATTGGGAAAGGATCAACAGAATTATCTCATTATTATTAGAAACTATGGTTTTAAAGGGTTTATCTGGGAGCTTTTCAGCTGATGACCTATCCACTGGATACGTCATCATTAGTTGATGGATGGGGGCCACTGCCCGGGACCCCTGTCTATCAGCTCATTGTCTGGCCCACTGGCATTAGTGACAGGGGAGGAAGTGCAGGTGACGGCTTCACTTCCATTGAAGTCCATGGGAGGAGCAGGTAGTGGATTAGCGGTGCAGCGCTCCCAGTGATCTCAATTTGCAGCTGTACTTGGCACCTGCTTTGGTTCACCCTGCTGTAGAGAAGAAGCAGTTTGTCACCCGGCTAACCCGGCTGGAGCTCCTCTGTGTCCGTCGTCTGCTCCCGTTTGTCCTGCGGCTCGAACGCAGTTGGAAATAAAATTGAGTTAATACAGTAAACCAGAGTTCAAGGTATTGTCTGAACATCCGATCCCTGCACCTGGATTGGAACCCCGCTTCTGTCACCAGCCCCCCATCCGATCCCCTGTACACCTCTATGGTCCATGAGCCCATACATACGGTATCTCATGCTATATTGGAGTGCACGGAGCACATGTAATACAAGTCTACCCGGCCAGTCAGCACTTTTCAGACTGGATATCTCTGGGCCCACCAGAGGAGATGGTTCTGGGGTCCCCCCTCCATATACAGAACATGCAATGTCCCCTAAAATTGCATCCTAATCATTTTCCTTATCATTGCATACACACCTGATGCATCATCTATAAGATCTAAAAGGTTTCTTATGAGTCATCCACAAGACGTAGTCCCCAATGGTAAGTGGCTCCATGGCTGGTCTTAGCTACTTGTGACCAGTGCGTGCCCAGGGCCTTCAGCCATCATCTTATAGGGTGGGCACCAGGCAGCTGTAGGCTGGGAGTGATTGCTCCCCTTAGGTCCACCAGGCCAGATGATCTTCTTCATCAGTGCTGTACCGTCCTGTAGAGCTACATGAACTTCCTTCTGGCTATGTCTCTTTGATGTGATTGTTCTCAGCAAGAGAAACCAAGTCATCCTGTAGATATGAGAACTTTTAATGGCTAACAAAAATACATGATGTTACAGTGAGCTTTCCAACCTACTCAGGATCCTTCCTAAGGCACAATGGAATAGATCATGCATATATATACACACATATATATGACAAGGCACAGACATGATGTGATTAATTTGCATGAACGAGTGGAGAAATAAAGACATACTTAAAAAGTTCAACTGATAAAGATGTGAAGGTTTTATGGTCTCTGAATTAGTGTTAGGGGGTCACCAGGCCAGCGTGTTATCTGTGCTATAGATGTCTTATACTTTCCAGTCCCCACATGAATCCTCTTGAACAATTTAACCCTCTGTTGTAAGTGCCAAAAGTTGTTATAAGTTTGTACTCACAAATTTTTCTGTTGCTTTGTAACTTGAAATTGCCTTTCAGTATCATAACTTTCATATGTTCTATGTTGTGTCCAGGACTAGAACAATGCTCAGCCACAGGTAATTCCGTCTTTTCCTCTCCAATTGACTGGCGATGAGATCTCATCCTGGCTCTCAGTTTTTGTCCTATTTCCCCGACATAAAGCCCTCCAATGGGACATTTACCGCACCGGATCAGGTACACTACATTAGATGGGGAACATGTGAATGTCCCGGGATTTTAATTTTGTGTGTTGAGGATCCGTATCCTGCCCATGGTCTGTACATGTCAGCAGGTCTTACAGCTCCTTACATTACAGGGATCTTATAGTCCTGCTGTGTGTTGGGGTTATGTATCCTGTCCGCGGTCCGTACATGTCAGCAGGTCTTACAGCTCCTTACATTACAGGGATCTTATAGTCCTGCTGTGTGTTGGGGTTATGTATCCTGTCCGCGGTCCGTACATGTCAGCAGGTCTTACAGCTCCTTACATTACAGGGATCTTATAGTCCTGCTGTGTGTTGGGGATTTGTATCCTGTCCGCGGTCCGTACATGTCAGCAGGTCTTACAGCTCCTTACATTACAGGGATCTTATAGTCCTGCTGTGTGTTGGGGATTTGTATCCTGTCCGCGGTCCGTACATGTCAGCAGGTCTTACAGCTCCTTACATTACAGGGATCTTATAGTCCTGTTGTGTGTTGGGGATCTGTATCCTCTCCGCGGTCCGTACATGTCAGCAGGTCTTACAGCTCCTTACATTACAGGGATCTTATAGTCCTGCTGTGTGTTGGGGATCTGTATCCTCTCCGCGGTCCGTACATGTCAGCAGGTCTTACAGCTCCTTACAATGCAGTGATAAGTTCCTTTTTGTGTGTTGGAGGACAATGCACTCCTGATTATAAAGTTCCTCAGACTTGGAGGTTGCCTGTAACACAGAAGGGGAGGCTCGGGAATATTGTTGTCAGACGGTCATCCTTGGTGGAGTATGGTGGAGTTTCTTTGCAGTGTTCCTTAGTACCTCTAGCAGTGAATTGTAGGTCACTACAAGAGGTATATGACTGTTTCCTTCCTTCTCCTTGTATTGGAATAGTTGATTTCTGGGTATCCTGGTGGCTCTGTTTTTTTATGGGTATCCTGGTGGCTCTGGTGATTCCTGGGTATCCTGGTGGCTCTGGTGATTTCTGGGTATCCTGGTGGCTCTGGTGATTTCTGGGTGTCCTGGTGGCTCTGGTGATTCCTGGGTGTCCTGGTGGCTCTGGTGATTCCTGGGTATCCTGGTGGCTCTGGTGATTTCTGGGTATCCTGGTGGCTCTGGTGATTCCTGGGTGTCCTGGTGGCTCTGGTGATTTCTGGGTATCCTGATGGCTCTGGTGATTCCTGGGTATCCTGGTGGCTCTGGTGATTCCTGGGTATCCTGGTGGCTCTGGTGATTTCTGGGTATCCTGGTGGCTCTGGTGATTTCTGGGTATCCTGGTGGCTCTGTTTTTTTTCTGGGTATCCTGGTGGCTCTGGTGATTCCTGGGTATCCTGGTGGCTCTGGTGATTTCTGGGTATCCTGGTGGCTCTGGTAATTCCTGGGTATCCTGGTGGCTCTGGTGATTCCTGGGTATCCTGGTGGCTCTGGTGATTTCTGGGTATCCTGGTGGCTCTGGTGATTCCTGGGTATCCGGGTGGCTCTGGTGATTTCTGAGTATCCAGCTTGGTTCCAGTGTTGTATTTTAGTTATCAGCGTTGTTATGGTATTGTATTTATATTATGACCTTGTTATGGGGCTGTATTTGTGCTATGAGCTTGACTCTGCATCTGTATTTATGTACTGACTTGGTTCTGGTACAGTACTCACTGAGCTGGTGTGGGTATGGGGCTATCATATTGTTTTATGCACAGGCAGATGGGCTGTCAGTGCCATGTATATGTAGTTTCCTTCTGCTGGACTTTTGGGGCTCATTATTGCCTTAGCGCCTGGGCTCAGTGGAGCGGCCTCTGCTACGCTAATGGAGTGGCCCGGCCATACACTCGGTGCACAGTAAATATCAGTGGATTGGTTTAATCCTCCAGGAATGCAATGTTTTTCACTAATTATTAGCATAACTGTCTGCCATGGGCCGGGCGGGTCTAGGAACTGTGAATCCGGATACTTGTCCCTGCCAGATCTACAGCAGTGTTATTTGTTTCTCATGCCGGGAAGCACATGGACAGTGTTAATAAATGATTAAGAAATTATTTTGAATTGGTTCCTATGTAACCAGAAGCATTACAAAGGAGCTTATGTCCCATAACTACCAGCATTGTGGGCACAGTGTTGTGGGCATGCTTTGGGCACGGAGAACAGTGGGAACGTATGTGTAGTTACCTGGATACCCATATGCTTTTGATATCAGTTTTTCTGATTCACGGCCTCATGCACGGGGACTGTACGGTGACACACGGTCCCTACAGTGCTGTACTACTGAGTCAGAGCCACTTTGTGGGCCGCCATATAGTGCATGGTGTTATATAATGAAAATATCCCCATCCCCATTGAAGCAATCCTTCTAGGGAAGAATAGGTCCATCATGTGGTCTAACATGGCATGATGTGGGGTTCATTTAGACAGAATAGTAGAGCCTCATAGACTTCTATTGACATCATATGAGTCCCGGGGGTGATGTTTCTCCTTGTAGAGAGCAGTACGATGGTGTAGGGAGTCTTATAGGCCAGGCAATGCTCCCTTAGTAAAAGCTATGCAAATGAGTGATGGCATAACCCTCTACAGCGCCACCTATTGGAAATATCCAACCTGTTATGGTCTTGCAACATGACTAGGATATGAGTCAAACCAAAGTACCCATGTACATACAGCCATCTCAGTGCTCAGTGCAGAGTAAGACCCTGGCTGGGTGGTAGGCCATCACTGTCTGGGGGTAATGTTTCTCCTAGTGAAAAGCACCACAAGGCTGTAGGAAGTCTTATAGGCCACTCAATGCACCCTGGGAAAAGCTATGCAAAAGAGTGATGGAATAATCCACTACAGTGCCACCTACTGGAAGGAACCCCACTGTGCACTGACGAGAGCAAGCAGCCTGTAGCTCTCTGTGGATGGGTGCTCCGGTTCGGCTCACATTCCCAGTCATGTTGCACATGGAGTTGAAAACTACATTTGTTAAAAAAAAAAAAAGAAGAAAGTGACAATTTACGAATCCAAAGGGCGGATGTGCGGCCGTAGAACTAGACAAATAACTGCAGTGAAAACCGTGTGGAGATATCTGCATCACCATGAGAACGCACTCCAATGCAAACAAGTGCAGGGTTACAGATGTGTAGCACATGTTAACTGACATTTAAAGAGGTTGGACCAAGATTTCAAGTCCGTCCCTCTCCACGGGATGTCAATAGGATAGCGGATAACATGCTGATTAGTAGAGGTTTTTCTGCTGAGACCCCTCAGCAGAAACTAATTGAGTTCTTGTCTGAGTGATCACCAGTGAGTGCACATAGAGTCCACTGGGAACCAGCCTCAAACCAAAACCTCCAACTGAAAATTGGAGCAGAGATCTGGACAAGGCCTGGGGTCCAGCGCAGTCTATAGGATGGCCAAGAATAGTCGTAAGGCTTCTATTTATGGGAACCAGCTAAGTAAACCTTCTATTCTGCTGCCTGAGTAGCAGAGTAGAGCTCTGTCCTTTTACACAGGAAGCAGAATTCCCCTACCAGCTGTCTGATGAAGAGGCATGTGGCCTTGAAACGTGTTACTTTAAAACTGCTCCTTTAACTCTGCATTACGGGACATTATTATTTCTATATTACAGGTCCGGAATGAGTCTGTTATGCGATGAGAAGTGTGGAGGGAAACTCTTGCATAAGGAGTTTTGGTGGCGAGTTTATAAAAGGGGAAGGCATACTGAATGGTAGGTGTGATGCAGCCAAAAGTTTGTGGCGATCCACATAGTACAGTGTTCGGGAAACTAGAGTTGGGCCAGGAACAGCAGACCACAGGCTTCTGAGTAATGCTTGATAGAGAGACTTCTCCTTGGGACACTGGACCCTGGGGTGAGAGCTGGGCATGTGCCCGCAGTGTCAAGCCGACTGTGAAGTTGAACTCTGCAATTCTCATCTAAGTTCACCTGGGCCAAAGTTGGTTGCTGGTTGCCAGAAAAGAGTTTTCAGCCTGCGTAAGTCTGGTTCTTCCTTTCATGGGTTCCGAGCAATGAAACGTACAACAGTGACTACTATGTGAATTATGGGTCCGGACAGTACCGGTCATACAGGACGTATCGGATGTGGTGCGTGAAGCAGATTTAAAAAATGCCACCTCTTTGTGCTACTCCAATGGACAACATTGTGTGTTGATTACGTGGAGCAAGTCCAATTGTCCAGAAACAAAGGCAGAGAATGAAAACGGAACCAGTGGTCGCCGATGGAGAATAAGTGGAGAACCAGACACCTGCACACAATCAAAGAACTACTGAGCGCATAAAGGCCCATTTTATAAATGATCTCCTGGATATTTTGCTTCGCTGGTTTGGAGAGCTACCTGTGAAAATATTTTGTCGTTCCTTGGATTTGTGATGAAATGTTGGATTTTTGAGGACTGGGCACTCCTTTTCCTGGCTGCACCCACATTCTGTGGTCGTTCTGTGCGATACAAGCTTTCCTTTAGTCATTAATTCAATAATATCACTGACAACATTGTAGATTCCAAAAGATGAATTTTGGAATCTACAAGGGGTCCGAAAAGTCTTCAGACCCTCTTACTGCTTTTACATTTTGTTATATTGTGGCTTTGTGTTCCCCATCATTCTGCACTCAATACCCAATAATGACTAAATGACAACAGAATGGGAGAAATCTTTGTAATTTGAAAAAAAAAATGAAAAGCTACTATTTTGCATTGACATAAGAATTCACACCCTTTGGTATCACACTTGTAGCTCTGAAGGCCTCCCATTTCTCTTGATCATCTGAGGGGTTTCAACACCCTGATTGGAGTCACCTGTGGTAAATTCAGCTGAATAGACCCCCACCTGTCTATATAAGATCACACTGTTCACAATGCATATCAGAGCCAAAACCAAGCCACGAGGAGGAAAGAACTGCCTGTGGAGATCAGAGATAGGATTGTGTGGAGGCACAGATCTGGAGAAGCTGCAAAAACATTTATGCTGCTGTAGAGGCCCAAAGTTGGGGTCCTCTGCTGCACCTCTGTATGCATGTTTGATGTCTGTCTTGTGTTCATGTTGTACTCGTGGAATGCATTAGTTTCATGTGTATGGATGTTTGCAGGCATGAAAGGCTTAGTGTCTGTTAATGTCTGGTGATGTCTAGAAATTGTATCGTTTTGTCTATTTGTGGATTGGTTGTTGGTCATGTGATGAATGTTTAACCCCTTAGTGACCGAGCCTGTTTGCGCCTTAATGACCAGGCCAAATTTTGGAAATCTGACATGTGTACTTTAACATAGAATAGCTCCGTAAAGGTTCTGCATATCCCAGTGATTCTGACATTGTTTTTTCGCCACATGTTGTACTTCATTTAGGTAGTGAAAATAGTCCGATATAATTTGTGTATATTTATTAAAAGTGCCAATATTGGGAACATTTTGAAAAAAATATCGTTTTTTCAAATTTTCAATTGTAATATATCAAATATGTGCAAACATACTGTACAAACATTTGCTAAGATATATATTTCCATCTATTTACTTTATTCTGATTGCACATGTGAAAAACTTTTATGTTCTTTCAACCATTTAGGAGACGTACAAATTTAACATTACTTATCGACATTTTGAGGAACACTTTACTTTCCGGCACCAAGCCAAGATTGCAAAGGCTCATAGGTGTCAGAATGATAGATACCCCCACAAATGACCCCATTTTAAAAACTACACCCCTTAGGGGTGTCATGAGTATTTTGACCCCACAGTTTTTTTTCAGGAATTAATTCAATTTAGAGGAGAAAAAGTAAAATTTCATATTTTTGCAAATATGTCATTTTGAAGACATATTTTTTTTCTATAGTTTACATGAAAATGAGGAATTACACCCCAAAATGGATACCCCTGTTTGTCCTGTGTTCAAAAATATACTCAATGTGGCCCTAATCTTATATCTGAGTGCACAACGGGGCCCAAAATGAAAGAAGTAGTCAGTGTCTTTCAGAATAGAAATTTTGCTTGAAGTCCTTCTATGCCCCATAGCCCACTTGTAGCGTTCTTGAGCGCCCACAACCATAGAAAACCCCCACAAATGACCCCATTTTGAAAACTAGACCCCTTAACAAATTTATCTAGTGGTGTACTGCCCATTTTGACCTCACGGTTTTTGAATGAATTCAAGCAAAGCACAAGGAAAAAATAGTGATTTTCGTTTTTTTGGCAATTCTGTCATTTTAAAAACAGCTTTTTTTGTACAGCACACATATAAATCAAGACTTGCACCCCAAAATTGATACCCCCGTTTGTCCTGTGCTCAGAAACATACCCATTGTGGCCCTAATCGTCTCTCTGGATGCACAACGGGACCCTAACTGGAAGAAGTAATCGGTGGCTTTCAGAACATAGATTTTGCTTGAAGTCCTTTTAGGCCCCATAGCATACTTGTAGAGTTCTTGAGCGCCCAAAACAATAGAGAACCCCTAAAAATGCCCCTATTTTGAAAGCTAGATCCCTTAACGAATTTATCTAGGGCTGTGCTGCGTATTTTGATGCCACAGTTTTTGAATGAATTCAAGCCAAGCAAAAGGAAAAAATTGTGATTTTCATTTTTTTTGGCAATTCTGTCACTTTAAAAACAGCTTTTTTTTGTACAGCACACATATGAATGAAGACTTGCACCCCGAAATTAATACCCCTGTTTGTGCTGTTTTCAGAAACATACCCATTGTGGCCCTAATATTATGTCTGCATGCACAACAGGGCCCAAAATGAAAGGAGCAGTCGGTGGCTTTTAGAACATAAATTTTGCTTGAAGGCCTTTTATGCCCCATAGCACACTTGTAGAGTTCTTGAGCGCCCAAAACCATAGAAAACCCCCACAAATGACCCCATTTTGAAAACTAGACCCCTTAACGCGTTCATCTAGGGGTGTACTGTGTATTTTAACCGTACAATTTTTGAATAGATCTAAGCAAAGCAGTTGGAAAAAATTACGATTTTCATTTTTTGGGCAATTGCGTCAATTTAAAAACAGTTTTTTTTGTACAGCCCACATATAAATAAAGACTTTCACCCCAAAATGGATACCCCTGTTTGTCCCGTGTTCAGAAACATACCCATTGTGGCCTAATCTACTTACAGGACACATGGCTAGGCCTATAATGGAAGGAGCACCCGTTGGATTTCAGGGTACAACTGAATAAATTCCAGGTCCCATTGCCCACTTGTAGAGCCATTGAGCGGCTAAAACAATAAGGAACCCACTCAAATGACCCCATTTTGAAAAATAGACCCCTTAACGAATTCATCTAAGGGTGTATTGCCTATTTTGACCCCACAGTATTTGACTGAATCTTATCAAAGCAGAAGGAAAAAATTACGATTTTCAATTTTTTGGCAGGTTTTTCAATTTAAAAACAGTTTTTTTTGTACAGCGTACATAGGAATGAAGACTTTCACCCCCAAATGGATACCCCCGTTTGTCCCGTGTTCAGAAACATACCCATTGTGACCCTAATCTACTTAAACGACACATGGCAGGGCCTGTAATGCAGGGAACACCCATTGGATTGCAGGGCACAACTGAATAAATCCCAGGCCCCATTGTTCATTTGTACGGAATAAAAATTGACTCCCTAAAAATCCCCCGCCCCCCCCCCCCCCACACACACACACTCCGCGCCCTTTTCGGCGTTCCCCAAATCTTAGATAAAAGTAATAATGTGAACTGTGTGGTATTTCCGAAGACAGGGGTAATTACGGAGGCTGGTTGGGTTGGGTACATGGGGCAATAAAACCGTGTATCTCCTCTCATGCTTTTCGGGGGTATTTCGTGACCCCAGTGGCGGGGATGGGGTGTAAAAAGGGGCACTCTGTGAGTCTCCGTAAGCTTGATGAGGTGCGGCGGTCTCACACAGAAGACGCTCCACAAGGTGCTCCTGGAACTGCAGGAAGGCGAGCGTTCCCGGGGCTTCTTGTAAAATACGTATTACAGGTAGCGGTCTGAATAACGCCGGGCTCACACGGCCGTAGGCGGAATCCACTTGCGGAGGCCCGCAGCGGATTCCAGCTGTGAGCCGGCTGTGACCCTGCGTACAGCCGCGTAATGTACTGCGCATAACTACCTACTCACACAGGCGGTCATTCGCAGTACAATGTTTTTGTTTGTATTTCCCGCCCTGTCGCTTAGCGATGACGCGGGTACCCGCAGCCCGTATACAATGTAGTTGCGTATGGGCTGCGGGTATATCCGCGACCACGGAGCACAATGGGCTCTATGCTGCGGATATCCGCTGTAAAATAGAACATGCTGCGTTCTCTTTTCTGCGAGTGGATTACACAATTCCAACCAACTAATGTGAGCGGAATTGTGGAATTCAAATACGGAGGCCTCCGGTAAAAAGTTTCATCTCCTCTCACTGATCGCATCGGTGAGGGGAGATGAAACTTCAATTTTTAAAAAAACTTTTACGTGATCGCCATTATCCATTGGATAACGGCGAACACGTGATCGGGAACCGCTCACCGCACCCCCCCCCCTCCCCGTGAAATCTCCAGGCTCTTTGCTCAGTTTTGTAGCCAGGAGCAGGGAGAATTTCAATTATCCTGGCAATCCACAGCTTTTGCGCATGCATCTGGCATTTTGGCGAAGGGCGTGTGCGCAGAAGCTGGGGTAAGGTCCGTGGATAAATCCGGGGGCCTTATGTACGTACTTTCATCCTCCCTCACGGATATGATCCGTGAGGGGAGATGAAACGTACGCTTTTTAAACTTTTTTAAAACTTTAAAAACTTTTTTTAACCTTTTTTTTTACTTTTTACACTTTTTTTTAACTTTACATGATCACTGTCATCCATTGGATGACAGTGATCATATCCCCGATATAATCTCTCTGCTCCTGGCTACACATGGCAGCCAGGAGCAGAGGGATTTTGAATTTCCCGGGGCTTGAGCCCCTCTGTGCACGCGCCCGATGTCAATCATCGGGCGCGCATGCGCAGAGGGGGACTTCGGGTCCCGGGACACCGGGGACATCGTGGGACCTGAGGTATTTTCACCTCCACTCATGGATCCGATCCATGAGGGGAGGTGAAACTAGCACTTTTTTTAAACTTTTGAAACTTTTTTGCGATCGCCGCTATACAATGGATAGAGGCGATTGCGGGCCCGGGGACCGCTCACCGCAGTCCCCGGTAACATCTCCTGGTTCCCGGCTACCTTCAGGAGCCGGGAGCCAGGAGATTTTAAATTTGCCGGGGGCTCCAGGGCTTCAGCGCATGCGCATGACGTCATTGTCTGGCGCGCATGCGCAGAAGAGCGGCGGCGGGTCTGGGAGGACTCCATCAGAGCAGAAGACCCCGGAGAAGGCGGTTGAGTAATTTCAGCTGCCCTGATGGAGCCGATCCATCAGGGCAGCTGAATCTTTAACTTTTTTTGTACTTTTTTTCACTTTATTGCGATCGGCGCTATCCATTGGATAGCGCCGACCGCAATGCCGGGGGGGGGGGGGGGGGGGGGGACTGCCCGCAGCCCGGGATGACAGCTCCTTGCTGTCGGCTACCTGTGGGCACCGACAGCATGGAGCTGTCACGTCCATAGCCCACGGGGCTTTATTCTCTGCAGGACGCATGTTTTTACGTCCCCAGAGAATAAAGCCCACTTGGGCAGGACATAAAAACGCTATGGGCTGGTCGTTAAGGGGTTAATAAAATAGCATGTATGAGAAGTCCAGGGAATAAAGTTTAAGAGATTTGGAATGTAAGAATGAAAGCAAGAGATGGTCTGCTGCTCCCTCCAGAGCCCATCCATGCCAGGAACCCTCCTGTTACCAACTTCGTCAGGAGAGTATAAAAACCAGATGGGTCTACAGCGCAATTCACACCTGTAACCGGAAGAAGCTAAACTGCTATTAGCGAGAGACGAGTGAGTGCATGACAGTGTAGAAAGAGTTTTTGCTGGGAGAGAAATCTGACAGATAACTGAGACTGTGGATTGTACAAAAGCCCTGAGAACCTTCACTGCTGCAGCATTTTAATAATTTCTTTTGCCTGTAACAAAACTGTTTTCTTGGAATACCATTACCAACGTTAAGTAAAGGGAGCATGGCTGACCGTTCCCGGTATTGACTCAAAAAAGTACATTTTAGGATACTCCGGTTGTGATCTCTCCCAGCTCGCAACAAGGTTGGATTCCTAGCCACTCCTAGCGAGGTGACAGAAGGCCCAAAACTCTATCCCGCTGTCTCTTCGGTTCAGGGCCCGCTCCTCGGATGCGGCACTGCACTGAAAGTTCACAAGAGCTCAGCGGACCCGATAATTCTTACATGGAAGAAGAACTATCAGGACTCTTCATAGAGCTGATAACCCACCAATCTAAGGGGGAGAAGGGCCTTGGTAAGAGAGGTGACCAAGAACCCAACAGTCACTCTGGCTGAGCTCCAAAGATCCTGTGTGCAGATGGGAAAAACTTCCCGAAGGTCGACCATCACTGCAGCCTCCACCAATGTGGGCTTTATGGTAGAGCGGCCAGAAAGAAGCCTCCTCAGTAAGACACATAAAAGCCGCTTGGAGTTTACCAAAAATACTATAAAGGACCCTCTGACTGCGTGAAAAAAGCCTGGTGGTGAAGCATCATGCTGGGGGAGGGGAGACCGGTCAGGGTGGATGGAAAGCTGAATAGAGCAAGGTACAGAGATAATGACAACCTGACCCAGTGTGCAAGGGACCTCAGACTGGACAGAAGGGTCACCTTCCAACAAGGTTATGACCCTTAGACCCCAGCCAAGACAACACAGGAGTGGCTTAGGGACAACTCTGTGAATGACCCGGCTTCATCCCCAACAAGACTGGAGTCTGAAATCACTGTCAAAGTGACTTCAACTAAATTCTGAGTACAGGGCGTGAATACTTATGTCACTGCAGAATGGGAGTTTTTCATTTTTTTTTAAATTACAAAGATTTCTCCCATTATGTTGTCATTATGAGGTACTGAGGACTCAAGGCCACAACATTGAAAAATGACCCGGTCACCACTTGTAGTTGCGTCTTCAGACCTTTAAAGCCTTCATTGTAATTTGTCCTTACTCTTCTTGTATGCAATGATGTGTTCAGGTTACCAGAATCTGGCTGTGTAACACTGGCTGTAAAATATGACTTTCCCAGAGCTCAGGAAGCTGTGGTCGGACTTTTCATGATCTCTAAGGTCTAAAGAAAGACACTCTTTACAGCTGGGAATAAATGTTGCCCTCACATTGAGCTCTCAAGATGATATAAACCAAAGCTATGTCAAGAATGCCGGTTCCCCGGAGCTCCTTGTAATCCATGGCACAAACATGGAAAATCCTTGCCATGGTGTTTTATGACACCAGCCGAATAGAGAAGACTCATCCTACGTGGATGAAGAACATTTTCTTCCATCTGACAAAGAACACAAATGCAATTTAGAACCTTATAAAAGAATGAAATTGTGCATCTGTCGAGAGTCCTGCTCGTTGACTATCAAAGGTAATCCAGAGCTTATGCTATTGCAAAGTCAGGATCAGGGGGACCCAAGCTCCAGCACCAACTGTTATTGTAGGGGCCCAGAGCAAGGAGGCCCCTCAGAAGTGTATGCTATATGTACTCTGTACTGTCTTGTATATTGTCTTTGAATGTGGTATGGTTCAGCATAATGTGTATTGTGTTTGCAGGAATTAAAGGGTTAATGTCTGCAAATGAGCTGTCTTGTCTGGAAATGTAGCATTTTTAGAGATGAGCGAGCACCAAAATGCTCGGGTGCTCGTTACTCGGGACGAAAATTTCGCGATGCTCGAGGGTTCGTTTCGAGTAACGAACCCCATTGAAGTCAATGGGCGACCCGAGCATTTTTGTATATTGCCGATGCTCGCTAAGGTTTCCATTTGTGAAAATCTGGGTAATTCAAGAAAGTGATGGGAACGACACAGCAACGGATAGGGCAGGCGAGGGGCTACATGTTGGGCTGCATCTCAAGTTCACAGGTCCCACTATTAAGCCACAATAGCGGCAAGAGCCCCCCTCCCAACAACTTTTACTTCTGAAAAGCCCTCATTAGCAATGCATACCTTAGCTAAGCACCACACTACCTCCAACAAAGCACAATCACTGCCTGCATGACACTCCGCTGCCACTTCTCCTGGGTAACATGCTGCCCAACCCCCCCCCCCCCCCCCCACACGACCCAGTGTCCACAGCGCACACCAAAGTGTCCCTGCACAGCCATCAGCTGCCCTCATGCCACACGCTGGCCTCATAGCCACACCACCCTCATGTCTATTTATAAGTGCGTCTGCCATGAGGAGGAACCGCAGGTACACACTGCAGAGGGTTGGCACGACAAGGCAGCGACCCTCTTTAAAAGGGGCAGGACGATAGCCCACAATGCTGTACAGAAGCAATGAGAAATATAATCCTGTGCCACCTCCATCAGGAGCTGCACACGTGGGCATAGCAATGGGGAACCTATGTGCCACACACTATTCATTCTGTCAAGGTGTCTGCATGCCCCAGTCAGACCGCGTTTTTTTATAAATAGTCACAGGCAGGTACAACTCCGCAATGGGAATTCCGTGTGCACCCACAGCAAGGGTGGCTCCCTGGAACCCACCAGCTGTACATAAATGTATCCAATTGTAGTGCGCAGCACAGCTGAGGTAATGTCCGATTAAATGCAGGTGGTCTTCGACCCACACTGCATGCCCCAGTCAGACTGGGGTTTTTTATAAGTAGACACAGGCGGGTACAACTCCCTATTGTGAAGTCCGTGTGGACGAACAGCATGGGTGGCTCCCTGGAACCCACCGGCGGTACATAAATATATCCCATTGCAGTGCCCAGCACAGCTGATGTAACATCAGCTTTAATGCAGGTGGGCTAAAAATTAATTGGATTACACTGTAGGCGAGGGCCCCAAAAAATTGGTGTACCAACAGTACTAATGTACCTCAGAAAAATTGCCCATGCCCAACCAAGAGGGCAGGTGAAACCCATTAATCGCTTTGGTTAATGTGGCTTAATTGGTAACTAGGCCTGCAGGCAGCCCAGTTGAAATAAAAATTGGTTCAGGTGAAAGTTTCAACGCTTTAATGAGCATTGAAACGTATAAAAATTGTTTACAAAAATTATATGACTGAGCCTTGTGGGCCTAAGAAAAATTGCCCGTTCGGCGTGATTACGTGAGGTTTCAGGAGGAGGAGCAGGAGGAGGAGGAGGAATATTATACACAGATTAATGAAGCAGAAATGTCCCCGTTTTGGATGGTGATAGAGAACGATGCTTCCATCCGCGGGTGCAGCCTACGTATTGTTTAGGTATCGCTGCTGTCCGCTGGTGGAGAAGAGAAGTCTGGGGAAATCCAGGCTTTGTTCATCTTGATGAGTGTAAGCCTGTCGGCACTGTCGGTTGACAGGCGGGTACGCTTATCCGTGATGATTCACCCAGCCGCACTAAACACCCTCTCTGACAAGACGCTAGCCGCAGGACAAGCAAGCACCTCCAGGGCATACAGCGCGAGTTCAGGCCACGTGTCCAGCTTCGACACCCAGTAGTTGTAGGGGGCAGAGGCGTCACCGAGGACGGTCGTGCGATCGGCTACGTACTCCCTCACCATCCTTTTACAGTGCTCCCGCCGACTCAGCCTTGACTGGGGAGTGGTGACACAGTCTTGCTGGGGAGCCAGAAAGCTGTCAAAGGCCTTAGAGAGTGTTCCCCTGCCTATGCTGTACATGCTGCCTGATCTCCGCGCCTCCCCTGCTACCTGGCCCTCGGAACTGCGCCTTCTGCCACTAGCGCTGTCGGATGGGAATGTTACCATCAGTTTGTCCGCCAGGGTCCTGTGGTATAGCATCACTCTCGAACCCCTTTCCTCTTCG
Source organism: Eleutherodactylus coqui (assembly GCF_035609145.1). Taxonomy (NCBI): domain Eukaryota; kingdom Metazoa; phylum Chordata; class Amphibia; order Anura; family Eleutherodactylidae; genus Eleutherodactylus; species Eleutherodactylus coqui. Next base: position 169,693,568 of record NC_089845.1, read on the forward strand.
GGCATGAGAGTGCAAAGGTTCTCCTTATACCGTGGGTCGAGCAGTGTGTACACCTAGTAATCCGTAGTGGCCAGAATGCGTGTAACGCGAGGGTCACGAGAAAGGCATCCTAACATGAAGTCAGCCATGTGTGCCAGGGTACCTGTACGCAACACATGGCTGTCCTCACTAGGAAGATCACTTTCAAGATCCTCCTCCTCCTCCTCCTCCTCCTCCTCAGGCCATACACGCTGAAAGGATGACAGGCAAGCAGCATGTGTACCCTCAGCAGTGGGCCAAGCTGTCTCTTCCCCCTCCTCATGCTCCTCCACCTCCTCCTCCTCCTCCTCAACGCGCTGAGATATAGACAGGAGGGTGCTCTGACTATCCAGCGACATACTGTCTTCCCCCGCCCCCGTTTCCGAGCGCAAAGCGTCTGCTTTTATGCTTTGCAGGGAACTTCTCAAGAAGCATAGCAGAGGAATGGTGACGCTAATGATTGCAGCATCCCCGCTCACCATCTGGGTAGACTCCTCAAAGTTTCCAAGGACCTTGCAGATGTCTGCCAACCAGGCCCACTCTTCTGTAAATAATTGAGGAGGCTGACTCCCACTACGCCGCCCATGTTGGAGTTGGTATTCCACAATAGCTCTACGCTGCTCATAGAGCCTGGCCAACATGTGGAGCGTAGAGTTCCACCGTGTGGGCACGTCGCACAGCAGTCGGTGCACTGGCAGATTAAACCGATGTTGCAGGGTGCGCAGGGTTGCAGCGTCCGTGTGGGACTTGCGGAAATGTGCGCAGAGCCGGCGCACCTTTCCGAGCAGGTCTGACAAGCGTGGGTAGCTTTTCAGAAAGCGCTGAACCACCAAATTAAAGACGTGGGCCAGGCATGGCACGTGCGTGAGGCTGCCGAGCTGCAGAGCCGCCACCAGGTTACGGCCGTTGTCACACACGACCATGCCCGGTTGGAGGCTCAGCGGCGCAAGCCAGCGGTCGGTCTGCTCTGTCAGACCCTGCAGCAGTTCGTGGGCCGTGTGCCTCTTCTCTCCTAAGCTGAGTAGTTTCAGCACGGCCTGCTGACGCTTGCCCACCGCTGTGCTGCCGTGCCGCGCGACACCGACTGCTGGCAACGTGCTGCTGCTGACACATCTTGATTGCGAGACAGAGGTTGCGTAGGAGGAGGAGGAGGAGGGTGGTTTAGTGGAGGAAGCATACACCGCCGCAGATACCACCACCGAGCTGGGGCCCGCAATTCTGGGGGTGGGTAGGACGTGAGCGGTCCCAGGCTCTGACTCTGTCCCAGCCTCCACTAAATTCACCCAATGTGCCGTCAGGGAGATATAGTGGCCCTGCCCGCCTGTGCTTGTCCACGTGTCCGTTGTTAAGTGGACCTTGGCAGTAACCGCGTTGGTGAGGGCGCGTACAATGTTGCGGGAGACGTGGTCGTGCAGGGCTGGGACGGCACATCGGGAAAAGTAGTGGCGACTGGGAACTGAGTAGCGCGGGGCCGCCGCCGCCATCATGCCTTTGAAAGCCTCCGTTTCCACAACCCTATACGGCAGCATCTCCAGGCTGATAAATTTGGCTATGTGCACGTTTAACGCTTGAGCGTGCGGGTGCGTGGCGGCATACTTGCGCTTGCGCTCCAACACTTGCGCTAGCGACGGCTGGACGGTGCGCTGAGAGACATTGGTGGATGGGGCCGAGGACAGCGGAGGTGAGGGTGTGGGTGCAGGCCAGGAGACTGTAGTGCCTGTGTCCTGAGAGGGGGGTTGGATCTCAGTGGCAGGTTGGGGCACAGGGGGAGAGGCAGCGGTGCAAACCGGAGGCGGTGAACGGCCTTCGTCCCACCTTTTGGAGTGCTTGGCCATCATATGTCTGCGCATGCTGGTGGTGGTGAGGCTGGTGGTGGTGGCTCCCCGGCTGATCTTGGCGCGACAAAGGTTGCACACCACTGTTCGTCGGTCGTCTGCACTCTCAGTGAAAAACTGCCAGACCTTTGAGCACCTCTGCCTCTGCAGGGTGGCATGGCACGAGGGGGAGCTTTGGGAAACAGTTAGTGGATTATTTGGTCTGGCCCTGCCTCTACCCCTGGCCACCGCACTGCCTCTTCCAACCTGCCCTGCTGCTGCACTTGCCTCCCCCTCTGAAGACCTGTCCTCAGTAGGCGTAGCAAATCAGGTGGGGTCAGTCACCTCTTCGTCCTGCTGCTCTTCCTCCGAATCCTCTGTGCGCTCCTCCCTCGGACTTACTCCAATTACTACTATCTGAGTGATAGACAACTGTGTCTCATCGTCATCGTCCTCCTCACCCACTGAAAGGTCTTGAGACAGTTGCAGGAAGTCCCCAGCCTCATCCCCCGGACACCGGGAACTTTCCAAAGGTTGGGCATCGGTCACGACAAACTCCTCCAGTGGGAGAGGATTCAGAACCATTGCTGCCCATTCTGGGCAGGGGCCCGAGAACAGTTCCTGGGAGTCTGCCTGCTCCTCAGAATGTGTCATTGTAATGGAGTGTGGAGGCTGGGAGAAAGGAGGAGCAGCAGCCAGAGGATTCAGAGTTGCAGCAGTGGACGGCGCAGAATTCTGGGTGGTCGATAGATTGCTGGATGCACTTTCTGCCATCCACGACAGGACCTGCTCACACTGCTCATTTTCTAATAAAGGTCTACCGCGTGGACCCATTAATTGTGAGAATAATGCGGGGACGCCAGAAACGTGCCTCTCTCCTAATCCCACAGCAGTCGGCTGCGATACACCTGGATCAGGAGCTCGGCCTGTGCCCACACCCTGACTTGGGCCTCCGCGTCCTCGCCCGCATCCACGTCCTCTAGGCCTACCCCTACCCCTCAGCATGCTGTATTACCAGTAGTGCAGAAACAGAACGCTGTAATTAAATGTGCCGCTTATTGGCCTGTGGTTGGAGGCTGACTTCGCTTACGGAACGCACAGCAGAGCCAGGAAAAAATTTTGCGCAAGCCTGCTGTAACACTTACCTGGCTGCATATTAATTAGGACTACTACCCCCAGCAGAGACGCAGTACACTCAGGACGGTCACAGGCAGCCCAAATAGAATGTTTTTTCCCAAATCTTTTTGGAAAAGCCCACTGCCTATATAGACTGTATATCTCTTTCACTGTCCCTGGCTCACCACTACTGGCCCTGGACTATGTAAAATTACTGCAGACTGTTTCCCTCTGGACAGGATGACAGCAGTGATGTGTAACTATGTAAAATTACTGCAGACTGAAGACGCATTGCTCTGCACGGCCGATATACAAAAAAAAAAAAAAATGTGCAACACTGCAAAAAGCAGCCTCAACAGTACTGCACACAGTCAGATGTGGCCCTAAGAAGGACCGTTGGGGTTCTTGAAGCCTAAAATCACTCCTAACACTCTCCCTATAGCAGCTCCACCATCAGCAGCACTTTCCCTGAGCTATGTCAGAATGCATCTGTGGCGAGCCGCGGGAGGGGCCGATTTATATACTCGGGTGACACCTGATCTCGCCAGCCACTCACTGCAGGGGGGTGGTATAGGGCTTGAACGTCGCAGGGGGAAGTTGTAATGCCTTCCCTGTCTTTCTATTGGCCAGAAAAGCGCGCTAACGTCTCAGAGATGAAAGTGAAAGTAACTCGAACATCGTGTGGTACTCGTCATGAGTAACGAGCATCTCGAACACGCTAATACTCGAACCAGTATCAAGCTCGGACGAGTACGTTCGCTCATCTCTAATCATTTTGTGTTTTGAGTTTGTGGTCACCTGACCATGCTTTATATTAATGTTTGCAGAATGAGAGTGCAAGTGAGTTAGCAAGAGAGTCGGACTATGCAAGGAGCAACGCAGAAGCGTCTGTATGGAGTACTGCAGAAGAGGGCATGAGAGAGTCTGCTATGTTCTAGAAGAAACGTGCCTTGCCTTACTGAGGCCCAGAATGGAGGATGCTGAGAGGATGGCCTAATGGCTGCCTTGGGCCTACTACCCTCAGAGGTTTGCAGCCTAAAGAGAAAGAGAGGAATGAGAGAAGTTGCCAGCCAACACAGGGTGCAACGGGACTTGTGAGTGATGACCGGTAGAGAGCTGAAGAGAAGGAAGTGTGTTGCTGGGACCAGGATCCACAGATAACGGGACTGTGGTTTCTCCTGCCTACTGAGAACACACTGCATACTGATTTGCTTATTCAATTGTTGCTGGATGTAAAGTGTTTTACTAATTTGGTTCAGTAAATGAGCTTCGCCGTCCGTTCCCGGCTCTGCTCTTTAAAAATTATCCCTGTGAGTGGACCGTTTTCTTTGCAACATCATCTAGATTCACCGCAGTGGATGGAACGGTGGCATCACGAGACAAAAGGACCTAAGGTAAACCAGTTGGGTTAGTCCCCATTTAATAGCCTGCCCTCAGTCCCTTGGACGTGTTCCTTGTTGCCCTCTGTATGGGAGACAGTAGAGCCCGTGACAAGGCCCGCTCCTCCGGCGCCGCCTTATCTCCTTATCTTTATATCCTCTTCACCTCCACATGTGACTACACACAGGATCTTGAAGCCAACAAGTGCCTGAACCCTGTGTGGTGGCGCCTGGAAGGGAAGAGAGCTAAGGAACGGAAAGTATCTGACTTATTGAAGTTATCATATCAAATAGTAACTTAGACCAGGCGTTTTAAGATGTTTTGTCCTGTAACAATTCATGTGGTTGGAACAGTGTACTAACTCCAAGGGAACTATGTGGACCCTGGAAATAACGCATAACAATGTAAGCCTAATGTATTATAAAATGGCAATAAAAATGTTTTTTTTTTGTTGAGGAAGAAGCGAACACTTTCAGATTACGTTCAACTGTATAAGTGTTCAAACATTTATGGTGCCGCCATAAAATTTTGCAAATTGGGAGTTAGAATGCTATGGAATTAAGCCAGCGACCTCCAAAATGGCCAATCTTGTGGGGTGCTTCCGGGATGTAAAGGCTAGTACCTACTAAAAGTGGTCCAAGGAAGCAGTAACACGGTCATGGCCGCCAAGGATTCATTGATGTATGTAGGGAGCAAAGGCCACCCATCTGGTCTGATCTACATAAAGCTGGCAACTCATGGAGGCCAATTATCTCAGGTGTGGGAACCCTCACTGAAGAAATCTCAGGATGGGTAGAAGGTGTCCTCAAACCACTGGTGAGAAACACAACCAGCTACTTGCAAGACACCACGGACCAGCTGAACATGCTATCAACTGTAGGTCTCCTCCCTGATGGCGCCACCCTGGCCACCATGGATATGGAGTACTTATATTCCAACATTCCACATGAAGATGGGCTGACAGTCTGCCAGGCACACCTTGAGGCCAATGGGGTTGCCTCTTAATCCATGTTACAACTCATGAGATTCATCCTCTCACACAATTATTTCTCCTTTGGCAAAGAGATACTCCTGCAACTCAATGGAACAGCCATGGGCAGTAAAATGGCACCGCAATATGCCAATCTTTTCAGGAAAAAATGGAGAGTGACTTTCTGGCCTCCTGCCCCAACAAACCATTGGCCTACTTCTGATACATTGATGACATCATAATCATCTGGACCAACACCAAACAAGAACTAATAAAATTCCATGAGAGATTCAATGCATTCCACCCACCATAAACCTGACATTAAGCTACTCGGATACAGAAATCAACTTTTTGGACACCACCATAAAAATTTCAAACAACTCCATACAGACATCCCTATACCGGAAACCGACTGATCGGCCCACATACCTCAGATGGGACAGCTTCCATCCTAAACACATCAAAAAGTCAATCATTTACAGCCAGGCCATCAGATACAACCGAGAGGAACATCTATACCATCTTAAAAGGATATTTTTAACATCCAACCTCAATTGATCATTAGATCACCAGAGCCACCAGGATACCCAGAAATCAACTACTCCGATGCACAGAGAAGGAAGGAAATGGTCATGTACCTCTAGTAGGGACCTACAATCCGCAGCTAAGGAAGACCACAAAGAAACTCCATCATACCTATACAAGGATGACCGTCTGACCACCATATTCCCAGACCTTCCACTTCTGTATTACAGGCAACCTCCAAGTCTGAGGAACTTTATAATCAGGAGTGCATTGTGCTCCAACACACAAAAAGGAACTTATCCCTGCAATGTAAGGAGATGTAAGACCTTCTGACATGTACGGACCGCCGACAGGATACAAATCCCCAACACACAGCAGGACTATAAGATCCCTGTAATGTAAGGAGCTGTAAGACCTGCTGACATGTACGGACTGCAGACAGGATACGGATCCCCAACACACAGCAGGAAAATATGAGATCCGGGGACATTCACATGTTCCGCGTCTGATGTTGTGTACCTGATCCGATGCAGTAGATGTCTTGTTGAGGGGCTTTATGTTAGAGAATGGGGCAAAAACTGAAAGCGAGGATGAGATCTCATCGCCACATGATTAAAGAGAGAAAGACAGAATTCCCTGTGTCCAACATGACATAGAGGGTATGAAAGTTATTATACTGAAAGGCAATTTCAAATCACAGAGCCATGGAGGAATTTGGGCATATAAATTTTCAGCAACTTTTGACACTTTCAACAGAGGGTTAAATTGCTCAAAAGAGTTCATGTGTGACAGGGAAGTATGAGACATCTATAACACAGATAACACTGCTGACCTGATGACCCCCTAACACTAACTCAGGGACTATAAAACCTTCACATCTACTTAAAGATGTTTGTATTTTTGTTGTGGTATTCTGTTAAGTCCAAATTAATCACATCTATGTCTGTGCTTTGTCGTAAGTATGAGTGTATTTATATATATATATATATATATATATATATATATATATATATATACATACATACATGCCTCTTCAGATGTATTTAATTTAAGCCTGAAGCAGAACTCTGAGTAAGTTCAAAAGCTTGCACTAACATCATGTATTTTTGTTAGCCATTAAAAAGTATCATATCTACAAGATTACATGGTTTCTCTTGCTGGGAACAATCACAATAAGTTCATTCTGCGCCATCCCGATAAATGTGATAAATATTAAGCTGAGAGAACTCAAAGCCTTCACAATAAAAAGAGCTGATCTGTTCCCATTCATCGGTCTGTAATCTCCACCATCTGTCACTCTCAACTGTATATACATAGAACCCCTATGATTCATCCCAGGGCGAAGCCTTTACATTACTGGGAGCGAGGCAAAGTGATTCATCCATGTGTGATTCCTGCCATTTTTTATAGACATGAGCACATCGTATGTCACTGAACGCCTCCTGCACACATTCTATACAGAAGGCATAGACAAGGAAAGACACTCTGCTTCCCGGCTGGTCTTCACACTCTTTCCCCTTTTTTACATGTTGTTATGTTGTGGCCTGGTACCCCCATTATTCTGCACTCGGAACCACATAATGACAAAGTGACAACAGGACAGGAGAAATCTTTGTAAATTATTTAAAAATGAACCCCCCCCCCATTCCGCAGTGACATAAGTATTCACACCCTGTACTCAGTATTAGCCAGAGCCCCTTTGGCAGTGATTCCAGCCTCCAGTCTTCTTGGGGATGATGCCACAAGGTTTGCACCCATGAATTTAGGAATATTCCGCCCTCCGTCAGGTTGAATGGTTGCTGTCTGTGGACACCATTGTCAGGTCTCTCCAGAGATGTCCCATTGGGTTCAGGGTTCTAGCCAGGCCCCTCAAGGACATTCACAGAGTTGTCCCCACTCCTGTGTTGTCTTAGCTATGGTCTTAGGGTCATTGTCTTGTTGGAAGGTGACCCTTCTGCCCTGTCTGTGGTCCCTTGTGCTCTGGATCAGGTTGTCATTATCTCTGTACTTTGGTCCATTCAGCTTTCCATCCACCCTGACCAGTCTCCCCTCCCCCAGCATGATGCTCCACCACCAGGCTTCACTATATGGATGGTATTGGGCAGGTGATGAGCGGCGCCTGGTTTCCATCCAACCTGACCGGTATCCCTTTCCCCACATAATGCTCCACCACCAGGCTTCACTCTAGGGATGGTATTGGGCAGATGATGAGTGGCACCAGGTTTCCTCCACCCTGACCAGTCTCGCCTCCCCCAGCATAATGCTCCACTACCAGGCTTCACTGTAGGGATGGTATTGGTCAGGGGATGAGCAGCACCTGTTTTCCATCTACCCTGACTGGCCTTCCCTCCCCCAGCAGGATGCTCCACCACCAGGCTTCACTTTAGGGATGGTATTGGGCAGGTGAAGAGCGGCATCTGGTTCCCATCCACCCTGACTGGTCTCGCCTCCCCCAGCATGATTCTCCTCCACCAGGCTTCACTGTAGGGATGGTAGGTATTAGTGCATCTTGACGCCATCGGAAGCTAAGTGTTTGACAGGAGGAATGCCCCTGTCACACCCCTAGCTCCTGAATGGGTCAAGGCACAAAGGTCATAGCAGGACAGTGTGCATCAATGCACATCAGCATGAGGCTGCACCACCAGGCTTCACTGCAGGGACGGTACTGGGGAGGTGATGAGTGGAACTCCACTCCCCTCCTCCCAGCATGATGCTGCCACCACCAGGCTTCACTGTAGGAATGGTATTGGGCAGTGGATGAGCAGTGTCTGGTTTCCATCCACCCTGACCAGTCTCTCTCCCCCCGGCATGATGCTCCCCCACTAGGCTTCACTGTAGGGATGGTATTGGGCAGGTGATGGGTGGCATCTGGTTTCCATCCTCCCTGACTGGACTCCCCTCCCCCAGCATGATGCTCCACCACCAGGCTTCAATGTAGGAATGGTATTGGGCAGGTAATGAGCGGTGCCTGGTTTCCATCCACCCTGACCAGTCTCCCCTCCCCCAGCATGATGCTCCACCATCAGGCTTTACTGTAGGGATGGTATTGGGCAGATGATGAGCGATGACTGGTTTCGACCTACTCTGACTGGTGTCCCCCCCCAGCATGATGCCCCACCACCAGGCTTCGCTGTAGGGATGGTATTGGGCAGGTGATGAGCAGCACCTGGTTTCCTTCAGACAGAACGCTTAGAGGCCAAAGTTCCATCTTGGTGTCATCAGAGCAGAGAATCTTGCTTCTCACAGTCTGAGAGCCTTTGGGTGCTTTTTGGTAACTCTAGGGGACTTCCATACATCTTACTGAGGAGGCTTTTTTCTGTCCCCTCTGCCATAAAACCCAGATTGGTGGAGGTTACAGTGATGGTTGACTTTTTGAAAGTTTCTCCCATCTGCACGCAGGATCTTCGTAGCTCAGCCAGAGTGACTGTTGGCTTCTTGGTCATCTCTCTTTCAAGACCCTTTTCCCCGTTAGTTTGGTGGCCCTAGAAAGAGTCCTGGTTATTCTTCCATGGAGGCCGCTGGGCTCTTGGTCACCTCTCTTACAAGACCCTTCTCCTCCTAAGTTTGGTGGGTCGGCAGCTCTAGGAAGAATCCTGGTTGTCCTTCCATGTAAATATTATGGGGGCCACTGGGCTCTTGGTCACCTCTCTTACCGAAGTCTTTCTCCCCCTTAGTTTGGGAGTCAGCTGCTTTAGGATGAGTCCTGGTGGTTCCTCGACGGAAGTATTATGGAGGCCGCTGGGCTCTTGGGAACTTTCAGGGCACCAGAAATGTTTTGTAGCTTCTCCTGATTTGAGCCTCCACACCATCCTGTCTCTGAGCTCTACAAGCAGTTCTGTCCTCCTCATGGTTTGGTTTTGGCTCTGATATGCATTGTGAGCGGTGAGACCTTATATAGATTGGAGGGTCTGTTATGTCCAATCAGCTGAATTTACCACAGGTGACTCCAATCAAGGTGTAGAAACATCTCAGAGAATGCAGAGAAATTGGAGCCCCAGAGCTACAAGTGTCATAGCAAATGGCGTGAATACTTCTGTCAATGCAAAATAGTAGCTTTTAATTTTTTTTAAATTGCAAAGATTTCTCCCGTTCTGTTGTCACTTTTGTCATTTTGGGGTACTGAGTGCAAAATGATGGGGAACACAGGGCTACAATATCACAATATGTAAAAAAAAGTGCAAGTGTCTGAGGACTCTCTGCCCCCCCCCCCCCCCCCTGCATATACAGTAGACACTGCAGAATCTTGAAATTTTTTACATTCTTTTCCTGAAGTTTTGGACGGATTTTCCACCCCATGAGTGGTCCGATGTCCCTTGACTTGCAGTGGATAATGTCCAGCCACTGATTTCCAGAGGATTCCTGCTCTCTCCAGTCTCTGGGGTGGCGCATTCTGGGGTCCATTTGCATATTGTGGGTTATTGTTGAGTCTCTAGTGATTTGTGTTCAGTGGAAATATTGTCCAATTGTTGGAGTCCAATGAGTTATTGTCCTGCTCCTAAAGGTACAGGTGACTTAAAGCTCTTTAGCCTGGCCCCCACCTACCATGTGACAGGAGGTAATAGTGCCCCCTCAGGCACCACGGCACAGGTAAGTCTGCTACCTCTAGACCTCATATAAGCTATTTGGCCCAGCTTGGGGTCTGTTTGTAGCTTTGCAGGATACCATGTGGTATCTTCACTGCTCTAAAGGTATGTATAATGGGAATAGAGAATGGATTGGCCATGTCTGACATTTGCTCCAGCTAAGCAGAGGAATGGCACCATCGTGCACTCCCACAGCCGTCCGCGGTGTTGGAGGCGGAAGTATACTAGCAGCTTCAGATCCCACTGATTTCAATGGCAGTGAACAATGACACCCTGCCTGCCATACTGACAGCGAGCTGGACGATTGGTCCATCACTAGGGATCCCGAGCGTCCGGTCCCCGATCTGTCCTGAGGATCAGTCGTCAATAGTCTCTGCCCCGAAAACCCCCTTTATTCAGTCAATATATTAAATGTCAAGGTAAATCTGTGCAATGATAGAGATTAGGATGAGATCATTAGCGGGTGTCACACATGACGAGCCTTACTACCTGCAATGTACGGGCAGTAGACTGAGGGCAATCCCCCCGGAAGGCATGGCAGATGATCTTCCTCTGTGGAGCTACATGAATCCTCTTCCTCCTGGCTCCTCCCCTCTGATGTTCCGAGGCGCAGCTCTCCGCCCCGCAGCGCCCCCATAAGACAATCCCCTTGTCCTGCTACTGTATTTATACTGTAACATGTGCTTGGTTCCTGCTGTCTTTATAACTGAGAAGGGTTCTGGTGCTGCATTTATGTGCTGAGCTTGGTTCTGGTACTGTACTTATGTTATGAGTTTGGTTCTGGTACAGTATTTATTCCCCGAGCTGCTCTCCTGCTGCTTTCTCTACAAGCAGATAACAGATAGACTGCCTTTCAGTGCAGTATATATAGTTTTTGTCTTCTGATGGGGGGGGGGGGGGGGGTTGAAAATTTGCGCACAGGCAGCCATCTAACCCGTTCTCCGCAGATAGAGGGCGACCTCTCCGCTGGGTCTACAGAGCAGTCCAGCCCTTATGTCTCAGCTGCCGGCATCAGAGAAGCTTCTTCCCCTTCCATCGCCAGCAGCTCATGAAGCGCGTTGTATGTTTGCACAGATTGGGATGCCTTGCAGTTCATAAATGACCCATAATACGCTGCATGAATCACGGGCTGACTGCGCTGCCGACGGAGCCAAGAGAACTGAGAAAACACAGACACACCCAGGACTTCTTCTCATGAAGCCACAGCATATGTGGTAACAGCGAGTAATGTATTCACACATCGCTGACAGCCGGGACCTCTCAGGACCTCACATGTTCATCTTGTGCTGCCGTCGCTCACATAACCGCGGCTGCCCCAAATCCGATAGATATACATGTACAAATAATATGTGGTGCGCCAAACAGCAACGTGGGGGGCAGCCCCCCCCCAATCATTAATGAAATCAGTAATTAATAGGACATTGTACATTTTGGGCGGACGTGCTGTTTACATATTAATCCAGAGAACAAAGGAGAGCTGAGAACTCTTAAGTCGTCAATAGTACTTATGTGCTACACCGAGGCCTCCACCCTGTGCCAGCCACTACACCGAGGCCTCCACCCTGTGCCAGCCACTACACCGAGGCCTCCACCCTGTGCCAGCCACTACACCGAGGCCTCCACCCTGTGCCAGCCACTACACCGAGGCCTCCACCCTGTGCCAGCCACTACACCGATGCCTTCACTCCCATACCAGTCACTACATTGATGCCTCCACCCTGTGCCAGCCACTACACCGATGCCTTCACTCCCATACCAGTCACTACACCGATGCCTCCACCCTGTGCCACTCACTGCACCAATGCCTCCACTCTGTGCCAGTCATTATACCAATGACTCCATCCTGGGCCAGGCTGTACACTGATAGCTCCCCCCTGTGCCAGTCACTGCAACCATGTCCCCTACTCTGTACCAGTCACTACACTGATGCCTTTACCCACATGCCAGTCACTGCACTGATGGCTCCACCCTGAGCCATTCACTACAACGATGCCCCCCGCCTGTGCCGCTCACTGCACCGATGCCTCCACCACTACACCAATCACTACACCAAAGTCTTCATCTTTTGCCAGTCACTGCACTGATGCCACCTCCCTGTGCCAGTCCCTATGCCAACACTTTCATCCTGAACCAGTTACTACATTGATGCCTCCACCCTGTGCCAGTAACTGCACCAATGTCTACACCCTGTGCCAGTCACTGCAGCGATACCTCCTCCATGTGCCAGTCACTGCACTGATGCCTCCACCATATGCCAATCACTACACCACTGTCTTCATCTTGTGACAGTCACTGCACTGATGCACCCCACGCTGTACCAGTCACTATCCCAACACCTCCACCCTGTGCCAGTCACTGCCCTGATGCCTCCACCCTGTGCCAGTTACTGCCCTGATGCCTCCACCCTGTGTCAGTTACAGAACTGATGCCTACACCCTATGACAGTCACTAGGCTGATGCCTCCACCCTGTATCAGTTACTACACAGATGCCTTCACCCCCATGCCTATCACTGCACCAACGTCTCCACCCTGTATCAGTCACTACACCAATGCCTACACCCTGTGCCAGTCACTTCACTGATGCCTCCACTCTGTGCCAGTCACTTCACTGATGCCTCCACCCAGTGCCAGTCACTGCACTGATGCCACCTTCCTGTGCCAGTCATAATATTGCTCTCTTCAAGTTGTGCCAGTCTCCGCACTGATGCCTCCACCATGTATTAATCACTACACAGATGCCTTCACCCCCATGCCAGTCACTACCCCTATGCCTCCACCCTGTGCCAGTCAGTGAACTGATGCCAGCTCCCTACGCCAGTCATGGTACTGATGTCTCCACCTTGTGCCAGTCACTACACTGATGCCTTCCCCCATGCCAGTCACTGTACCAATGCCTCCACCCTGTACCAGTGACTGCACCAATGACTACACCATGTGCCAGTCACTATGCCAATGCCCTCATCCTATGCCAATCACTACACTAATGTCTACATCTTGTGACAGTCACTGCACTGATGCCCTTCACTCTGTACAAGACACTATATCAACACCTTCACCCTGTGCCGGTCACTGCACTAATGCCTTCACCTTGTGAAAGTCACTGCACAGATGACTCTACTCTGTTCCAGTCACAATAGCAATGCCTCCATGCTTTGTCAGTCACTATACCATTGCCTCTACCCTGTGCCAGTCACTATGCCAATGCTGTCATCCTATGCCAATCACTGCACCAATGTCTTCTTGTGACAGTCACTGCACTGATGCACCCCACACTGTACCAGTCACTATACCAACGCCTCCACCCTGTGCCAGTCACTATCCCAATGCCTACACCCTGTGGCAGTCACTGCCCTGATGCCTCCACTCTGTGCCTGTCACTGCCCCGATGCCTCCACTCTGTGCCAGTCACTGCCCCGATGCCTCCATTCTGTGCCAGTCACTGCCCCGATGCCTCCACTCTGTGCCTGTCACTGCCCTGATGCCTCCACTCTGTGCCTGTCACTGCCCTGATGCCTCCACTCTGTGCCTGTCACTGCCCCGATGCCTCCACTCTGTGCCAGTCACTGCCCCGATGCCTCCACTCTGTGCCAGTCACTGCACTAATGTCCATCCTGATTGATTGTTCAGTCAAAAAAAAGAGCCCGAATCTCCTTGCTAATCTGATCCTCCCATCCCCAAGACTTCTCCTGAGCTGCAGCGGTTCTCTGGAGTGCTCTACCCAAGACTAGCAGGTTATTACCAATATCCACAGTATAAGGTGTCCACTAAAAACACATCACTATAGAGAGGCAGATCACATCCCCTAATCTAAGGCTCCCCATCTACCCTTCTACATTGTCCCTCAGACCCCGACACCTTCATCACACTGTATCCCACCACCCTAATATACCCCATATCTGTATACACACAGCGGCTCATACAGCTTTATGTATGCTACCCTAATTATATACAAGATGGCCAACCATCATACAGAACAAGCACCTACTTCCTGGTAGACTGTAAGCTCCTGTGAACAGGGCCCTCCCCCTATCAGTGTAATACTGCATATAATGTCTGATATCTGTACACGGACCCTCTGATTTGTGCAGCGCTGCGGAATATGTTGGCACTGTAGAAATAACGATTATTATGACCTGCTTGTACCGCAGAGCGCGGACAGTCGGAGGCTGGAAGCCCTTAGCGCAGTCTTATCTGCCCGCAGGTCTTCCCACACAAGGGCAGAGCGATGCCGCCTCATAGTGTTTGGGTAAATAATATCCCCGTAATCGCAGCTGATGACCGTGGGACCCAACTATGTTTTGGAAAGTTCTTGGTGGAATTACAAATGTTCGCACGTTATCGTATGTGACGTAGTAACGGCCGGGAAATGTGTGCTGATCTGAGGAGAATTGGCGCAGATTGCAGACGGCCCATTGTGAGAAAATAATTGGCAGAGATAATAGAGCGACACGAGGGATGAGTCACGGACGGGCGCAGAGACTCCGGGAAAACACTTGTTGGAGCACTGAGAATGTTCCTACAGGAGCGACAGCGGCCCCCCTACCGCCAGCATCCCACCCAGAGCATCCAGGGCTTCCAAGGACACTTCCTGCTCCTCCATCAGCCACTGCTGGGATTTCCTGCCAGATCGGATGTTTTGATTGACTATTTGCGGCATTTACAATATCAGCAGTTATTTGTGCACTGTGTGGCAGTATTCTCTGTTGTGCTGTAAGGCGGTTTTATATGTGCGCTGACTGGATCTGATGGTTTTATTTCAGGATTGTATGACACATGAGCAGCGCTGGCCAATCACAACTGCATGCAGCATCTCAGACCTCCAATGCACTAACAGTGCACGGTGTGCATCAGGTAGTCAGAGTAGCGGTACACTCATATTGCTTGGTCCAAGGAAGTGGCTCCCTTGCAGGGTCAAATGGCAATGGATCCCAATGCACCAGAATTTGTCCTGATTCGGTAACATACACCAAATTGCACACCGCAATTTCATTGCAGTGAGCTGAGCATGCTCAGTAGGTCGGGCTGAAATGGGTGAATTTTCTCTGCGACACAGGAAGGGGGGTAGTGCTGCCGTGGACAGAGAGAGCAGGAATTGTATGCTGCGGCTTTTACTAGTGGGTTTTTTACGTTGCGATATCGCTGCATATTTTTCAACGGGACTTTCTAATGTTAAAACCGCATTGCACAAAAATCGCAAGTTTGTGGTTTTGCGATTTTAACATTAGAAAGTCCCATTGAAAAAACGCAGCGATATCGCAGTGTAAAAAAAGTTAGTGGGTAAAAGCCCTAAGGGTATCGTCTCCAGGCACAATTTGGGGCACACAGTCCATAACATGTCGCCTGTGCCGGCTGTACCAAGTCTTGAGAAACAGGATGTGGGAGATAGTCTTATGAAAAACAGGAACTATGAACTGGGGTTACCGAATCTCTGAATAGTTCTTAAGGGTCCTAAACCTTAAACATTACTATAAAGTTCTTTGAGTCATCACAAACTTCAACAAAGAGGTTTCAACGCTTTTTTTTAAAGAACACTTGAATAAATGAACCAAATAATAATAGTCTCTTAAATGGCTTCTGATTCTTTAGCAGTCCTCAACCTCAAAGTGAATTGGGGACTTTCCAAAGTTACTCCTTTGTGAGCGTCTGGGGATGTGGACAGCCTCGTTTTCCGAGTCTTCGCTAAAACTATGTACATCAGGAAAGCTATACATTGTTAGTTTCATTCACATTGGGTGATTCAACAGATACTGCCGAGACATAATCCAATAGGCTGGGTCCAATCAAAGTCATCGCAGGATTTATGCACCATGCTAGGGGTTTGTTTATGTCAAATTCACCAAAGTTTCTTGTACTTTTAGTTCTCTTCACTGGGTTTGGTGTAGTTTTGTCTTTTCTGATGTATCTACCAAAGTAGGGTCCAGTAGACAAAGTTTTAGCCTGTTTCGGTGAACCAATTTAGGGGCTCTTCCCTCTTGAGCAATACCATACAGGTAGAGATGAGCGAGCACCAAAATGCTCGGGTGCTCGTTACTCGGGACGAAATTATCGCGATGCTCGAGGGTTCGTTTCGAGTAACGAACCCCATTGAAGTCAATGGGCGACCCGAGCATTTTTGTATATCGCCGATGCTCGCTAAGGTTTCCATTTGTGAAAATCTGGGCAATTCAAGAAAGTGATGGGAACGACACAGCAACGGATAGGGCAGGCGAGGGGCTACATGTTGGGCTGCATCTCAAGTTCCCAGGTCCCACTATTAAGCCACAATAGCGGCAAGAGTGCCCCCCCCCCAACAATTTTTACTTCTGAAAAGCCCTCATTAGCAATGCATACCTTAGCTAAGCACCACACCACCTCCAACAAAGCACAATCACTGCCTGCATGACACTCCGCTGCCACTTCTCCAGGGTTACATGCTGCCCAACCCCCCCCCCCCTGCACGACCCAGTGTCCACAGCGCACACCAAATTATCCCTGCGCAGCCTTCAGCTGCCCTCATGCCACGCCACATTCATGTCTATTTATAAGTGCGTCTGCCATGAGGAGGAACCGCAGGCACACACTGCAGAGGGTTGGCACGGCTAGGCAGCGACCCTCTTTAAAAGGGGCAGGGCGATAGCCCACAATGCTGTACAGAAGCAATGAGAAATATAATCCTGTGCCACCGCCATCAGGAGCTGCACACGTGGGCATAGCAATGGGGAACCTATGTGCCACACACTATTCATTCTGTCAAGGTGTCTGCATGCCCCAGTCAGACTGTGTTTTTTTATAAATAGTCACAGGCAGGTACAACTCCGCAATGGGAATTCCGTGTGCACCCACAGCATGGGTGGCTCCCTGGAACCCACCGGCTGTACATTAATGTATCCCATTGCAGTGCCCATCACAGCTGAGGTAATGTCATGTTTAATGCAAGTGGGCTTCGGCCCACACTGCATGCCCCAGTCAGACTGGGGTTCTTTAGAAGTGGACACATGCAGTTACAACTCCATGTGGACCGACAGCATGGGTGGCTCCCTGGAACCCACCGGCGGTACATAAATATATCCCATTGCAGTGCCCAACACAGCTGAGGTAACGTCAGCTGTAATGCAGGTGGGCTAAAAATTAATTGGATTACACTGTAGGCGAGGGCCCACAAAAATTGGTGTACCAACAGTACTAATGTACCTCAGAAAAATTGCCCATGCCCAACCAAGAGGGCAGGTGAAACCCATTAATCGCTTTGGTTAATGTGGCTTAATTGGTAACTAGGCCTGGAGGCAGCCCAGTTAAAATAAAAATTGGTTCAGGTGAAAGTTTCAACGTTTTAATGATCATTGAAACTTATAAAAATTGTTTACAAAAATTATATGACTGAGCCTTGTGGGCCTAAGAAAAATTGCCCGTTCGGCGTGATTACGTGAGGTTTCAGGAGGAGGAGCAGGAGGAGGAGGAGGAGGAATATTAGACACAGATTGATGAAGCTAAAAGGTCCCCGTTTTGGATGGTGATAGAGAACGATGCTTCCATCTGTGGGTGCAGCCTACGTATTGCTTAGGTATCGCTGCTGTCCGCTGGTGGAGAAGAGAAGTCTGGGGAAATCCAGGCTTTGTTCATCTTGATGAGTGTAAGCCTGTCGGCACTGTCGGTTGACAGGTGGGTACGCTTATCTGTGATGATTCCCCCAGCCGCACTAAACACCCTCTCTGACAAGACGCTAGCCGCAGGACAAGCAAGCACCTCCAGGGCATACAGCGCGAGTTCAGGCCACGTGTCCAGCTTCGACACCCAGTAGTTGTAGGGGGCAGAGGCGTCACGGAGCACGGTGGTATGATCGGCTACGTACTCCCTCACCATCCTTTTACAGTGCTCCCGCCAACTCAGCCTTGACTGGGGACCGGTGACACAGTCTTGCTGGGGAGCCATAAAGCTGGCAAAGGCCTTGGAGAATGTTCCCCTGCCTGCGCTGTACATGCTGCCTGATCTCCGCGCCTCCCCTGCTACCTGGCCCTCGGAACTGCGCCTTCTGCCACTAGTGCTGTCGGATGGGAATTTTACCATCAGTTTGTCCACCAGCGCCCTGTGGTATAGCATCATTCTGGAACCCCTTTCCTCTTTGAGAATGAGAGTGGAAAGGTTCTCCTTATACCGTGGGTCGAGCAGTGTGTACACCCAGTAATCCGTAGTGGCCAGAATGCGTGTAACGCGAGGGTCACGAGAAAGGCATCCTAACATGAAGTCAGCCATGTGTGCCAGGGTACCTGTACACAACACATGGCTGTCCTCACTAGGAAGATCACTTTCAGGATCCTCCTCCTCCTCCTCCTCCTCCTCCTCCTCTGGCCATACACGCTGAAAGGATGACAGGCAAGCAGCATGTGTACCCTCAGCAGTGGGCCAAGCTGTCTCTTCCCCCTCCTCCTCATGCTCCTCCCCCTCCTCCTCCTCCTCAACGCGCTGAGATATAGACATGAGGGTGCTCTGACTATCCAGTGACATACTGTCTTCCCACGTCTCCGTTTCCGAGTGCAAAGTGTCTGCCTTTATGCTTTGCAGGGAACTACTCAAGAGGCATAGCAGAGGAATGGTGACGCTAATGATTGCAGCATCGCCGCTCACCATCTGGGTAGACTCCTCAAAGTTTCCAAGGACCTGGCAGATGTCTGCCAACCAGGCCCACTCTTCTGTAAAGAATTGAGGAGGCTGACTCCCACTACGCCGCTCATGTTGGAGTTGGTATTCCACAATAGCTCTACGCTGCTCATAGAGCCTGGCCAACATGTGGAGCGTAGAGTTCCACCATGTGGGCACGTCGCACAGCAATTGGTGCACTGGCAGATTAAACCGATGTTGCAGGGTCCGCAGGGTGGCAGCGTCCGTCTTGGAGTTGCGGAAATGTGCGCTGACCCGGCGCACCTTTCCGAGCAGGTATGACAAGTGTGGGTAGCTTTTCAGAAAGCGCTGAACCACCAAATTAAAGACATGGGCCAGGCATGGCACGAGCGTGAGGCTGCCGAGCTGCAGAGCCGCCACCAGGTTACGGTGGAAACAGAACGCTGTAATTAAATGTGCCGCTTATTGCCCTGTGGTTGGAGGCTGACTTCGCTTACGGAACGCCAGGAAATAATTTTGCGCAAGCCTGCTGTAACACTTAGCTGGCTGCGTATGAATTAGGAGGACAACTACACCCAGCACAGACCCAGAACACTGAGGACAGTCACAGGCAGCCCAAATAGATTTTTTTCCCCAAATGTTTTTGGAAAGGCCCACTGCCTATATTCAATAAATATATATATCTTCTGTCCCTGCCTCACCACTACTGGCCCTGGAGTATGTAAAATAACTGCAGACTGTTGCACTGTGGACTGGAATGTGACGTAACAGCCAACACAGAGCCAGGAAATAATTTTGCGCAAGCCTGCTGTAACACTTAGCTAGCTGCGTATGAATTAGGAGGGCTACTACCCCCAGCACAGACCCAGAACACTGAGGACAGTCACAGGCAGCCCAAATAGATTTTTTTCCCCAAATGTTTTTGGAAAGGCCCACTGCCTATATTCAATAAATATGTCTTCTGTCCCTGCCTCACCACCACTACTGGCCCTGGAGTATGTATAATTACTGCAGGGCGCAATGCTCTGCACGGCCGATATACAAAAAAAAAAAAAAAGTGCAACACTGCAAAAAGCAGCCTCCACACTACTGCACACGGTTAGATGTGGCCCTAAGAAGGACCGTTGGGGTTCTTGAAGCCTAAAATAACTCCTAACGCTCTCCCTATAGCAGCTCCGGCACCAGCAGCACTGTCCCTGATCTCTGTCAGAATGCATCTGTGGCGAGCCGCGGGAGGGGCCGATTTATATACTCGGGTGACACCTGATCTCGCCAGCCACTCACTGCAGGGGGGTGGTATAGGGCTTGAACGTCGCAGGGGGAAGTTGTAATGCCTTCCCTGTCTTTCTATTGGCCAGAAAAGCGCGCTAACGTCTCAGAGAGGAAACTGAAAGTAACCAGAACATCGCGTGGTACTCGTCACGAGTAACGAGCATCTCGAACACGCTAATACTCGAACGAGTATCAAGCTCGGACGAGTACGTTCGCTCATCTCTACATACAGGTCTTTTTCTGGTAAGGGTAATCCTATTATGGTGTAAGGCATTGCTTCCAATCCATCGTCCAGCTTTCCTGTTCGATGCTCTTTCTTTAGCCCCACTTTTGTTCTTTTTATTAGTGGTTCAGCCTTGGCTTGCAAGTTAAAATCTTGCTCTTGTCCTTTATAAGTTGCTCCATGCGAGTGTCTACAATTTCTTGTGCTGTTTTCAGACGTCTTTACAGATTGTGAATCCATTCTGTGGTGGATAAAGGATTTCGATCTTCAGACACTTGTACTCTCATTGACAGATCAGCAGGCAATTTCCCTTGTCGACCAAACATTAGTTACCCCGGTTCCCTGAAGATAAGATCTAGCATGATTTTCCAGGATTTTTGAGGGTGCAAAATGATTTTTCAGGCTTTTTGAGGATGCTTACAATATAAGCCCTACTCCAAAATTAAGCCCTGCCAACAGTTAATTTAAAAAGTCAGTTTAAATAGTGTCCAGGCAGCTATACATGTAAAAAAGTTAAATCTTTTTAAGCAAAAATTAATATAAGACACTGTCTTATTTTCAGGGAAACGGGGTAATAAGGTGTGTATCCTAATGAACAATGGATGGACTTATTGTATATATAAATCAATTCAGGCAGTAAACCTGGCCAATCACTTCTCTTGGAGGTTGGTATGGTACATAATAGATTTAGTATCGTCCGGTTCATTTTTTCACAGACTCCATTTCCCTAAGGATGATATGCTGTCGTCCGGATCTTGGTGCATTGATACAGTTTACACAGTTCGTGAAACAGTTGAGACTCAAATGCTGTTCCTTGATTGGTGAGGGTCTTTTCTGGTGTTCCATAAGGCAATAAGAAGTATTTCCAAAACGTTTTGCCTGCTGTTTTGGCAGATAAGTCTCTTACAGGAATTGCTACTGTGAACTTGGTGTAGTGGTCTATCATGGTAAGCAAGCAGGTATAGCCACTCCTACTCATCTCAATCTTCAAATGGTCAAGGGTAAGAAGTTCTAATGGTTTCTTTGTCACTACTGGGTGTAAAGGAGCTTTTTGGTCAGCGTTGTTGTTTCTCCATTTAGCACATGCTTGGCACTCTAAACATAGAATCAGGATGGTAGAGTTGGAAGGGATCTCCAGTGTCATTGGGTCCAACCCCTACCTCAGTGCAGGATCACTAAATCATCCCAGAGAGATATTTGTCCAGCCTTTGTTTGAACGCTACCACCTCCCGTGGTAACCTTTTCCACTCACTGATCCCCCTCATTGTCTAATATCTTATCTGTCTCCTCCCTTTCAGTTTCATCCCATTGCTTCTAGTCTTTCCTTGTACAGATGAGAATAGGGCTGATCCCTCTGCACTGTGACAGCCCTTCAGATATTTGTAGACAGCTATTAAGTCTCCTCTCAGCCTTCTCTTCTGCAAGCTAAACATTCCCAGATCCTTTAACCGTTCCTCATAGGACATGATCTGCAGACCGCTCACCATCTTGGTAACTCTTTTCTGAACTTGCTCCAGTTTGTCTGTATTTTTTAAAGTGGGATGCCCAGAACTGGACACAGTATTCCAGATGAGGTCTGACTAAGGGAGAGTAGAGGGGGATAATGATCTCACATGATCTAGACTCTATGCTTCTCTTAATACATCCCAGAACTGGACCCAGTATTCCAGATGAGGTCTGACTAAGGAAGTGCAGAGGTAATAATTACCTCACGTGATCTAGACTCTATGCTTCTCTTAATACATCCCAGAATTGTGTTTGCCTTTTTGGCTGCTGCATCACACTGTTAACTCATGTTCAGTCTATGATCTCTTAGTATACCCAAGTCTTTTTCACACGTGCTGCTGCTTAGCCCAATTCCTCCCATTCTGCATGTGTTTTTTTCATTTTTCTTGCCCAGATGTAGGACTTTGCATTTCTCCTTGTTAAACAACACTGGGCCTAGGACAGAGCCTTGTGGTTCCCCACTTGATACATTCTTCCACTTGGATGTGCAGCCATTTATGACCACTTTTTGAGTGCGATCACTCAGCCAGTTGTGAATCCACCTAACGGTTGCCTTGTCAATCCCGTATCCGGTCATTTTTTCAATAAGTATGGTATGAGATACTTTGTCAAATGCTTTACTAAAGTCAAGATATACTATATCCACCGCATTTCCCTGATCAACCCAGTCGGTGATTCTGTCATAGAAGGAAATTAGATTAGTCTGGCATGACTTGTTTGTTACAAACCCATGCTGGCTCTGGTTAATTACTCCATTCTCATCCTAGTACTTGCATACATGCCGTTTAATAATTTGTTTAAAGATCTTTCTCGGTATAGAAGTCAGGCTCACAGGCCTGTAGTCTCCTGGATCCACCTTTTTCCCTTTTTTGAAGATAGGGACAACATTTGCCCTTTTCCAATCTTCTGGGACTTCTGTTCTCCAGGAATTTTCAAAGAATTTGGAAAGTGGTTCAGCAATTACCTCTGCTGCTTCCTTTAGTATCCTAGCATGTAAACACCATGTCTTTATATCTTTTCTCATTATTACCCAGTAGAATCTTCTTCAGATGGTATTCTCTGTTTTGTGCCTTCCAAAGTGCCCAGATTGGTCATGGTATGCTGTTAGTACAAGTTGTGCATCTCTTCGTGGAATGAGGATTTAGTGTATCTTCAAATAGGTGATAGGGTCTATGGTTCCTCTGTACAATAAACCTCTCTTTACAAAGAGTCTTTTTCCTTGTCGCCACAACCGGTGAAACTCTGGATTTTATTTTCCCGTTTATCACTCTGACAGGTACAGTACCAGGGCTCAAGAACAGACTGAGTTCTCCGAAGGTGTGACTTTCAGTTTGAAGATCACTATTTTTCTTCCACAGGTTTGTCTTCATTAGTACCGGCGGTTTGGATGGCGTTCTGTTGTACGTTGTAGCAATCAAAATCAGGCATCTCTAGCTCCACCCATTGATTTTCTTCTTCTATGGAGTAATCTATTGATGCAGGTTGTCTAAATAGTGCATCAGCATTGGCATTAGTCTTTCCGGCTCTATATTTGATGCCTAGCTGGCTAGCCATGAAGCCCATCTCTGTTCAAGAGCTCCCAATTTTGCTAACTTTAAATGAGCAAGAGGGTTGTTATCTGTGTAAGCAATGAATGTGGATGTGATCAAGTAATCTTTGAACTTCTTTGTCAAAGCCCACATGAGAGCTAGGAGTTCCAATGTAAATGAGCTGTAGCTCTGGTTGTTTCTTTCTGCTCCTTCCAGAGAACATCTTGCAAATGATATTACTCTGTCTTTATCGCCTTGAACTTGACTTAACACTGCACCCAGTCCTCGCTTACTCGCATCAGTGTAAACTCGAAAGGGTTGTAGTAATCCAGATATCCCAGAACAGGAGGGGATATTAAGTTATTTTTCAGGATTTTCAAAGCTTCTTGTTCTTTCTCCCATCTGATGTAGATGGTTTTTCTGCATTTTTGTTTTGATGTTCCTTGGATCAGTTTGTGTAATGGTTCAGAAATTCTGGTGAAATTGGGGATAAATCTTCAGTAGTATCCTGTGAATCCTGAGGAAACTCCTCACTTGTTTAACAGTTTGGGGTTTTGTCCATTCTTGTACTGCTGCAATCTTCTCTGGTCTAACTCCTTCCACACTCACGATGTGTCTTAAGTATTTTTAGTTGTGTTTGTAACAGATGATATTTGGATGGCTTGACCTTAAGGTGATGGCAAACTAGAATCTCGAACACTTCAGCCAGGTATTTCAGATGGTCATCGTAAGTATTGGAGTATATGATAATATCATCCAGATATAGCAGCACCATTTCAAAATTCTTATGCCCAAAGTATCTTTCCATGAGTCTTTGAAAAGTGCTAGGAGCATTACATAGGCTGAAGAGCATAGAATTGAACACGTATAACCCCATTGTGGTAGTAAAAGCTGTTTTCTCCTCGTTCTCTAGAGCCATGGGTACTTGCCAGTATCCACTAGTCAAATCTAGGGTGGAGAAGTAAGCTGCTTACCCTAAAGCAGTGAGGGATTCTTCAATTCGGGGCAAAGGACAGGCATCTTTATGCATGATATTGTTCAATTTTCTATAATCCACACAAAATTGAATGCCTCCATCTTTTTTCTTCTCCAGCACCAGTGGGGCTGCCCATGGGCTATGGCTCTCCCATATCACCTTGGTGTTTTTCATTTCTTTCATTAGTTTCTTTACAGGTCGGTACATGGCTGGTGTTATGGGTCGTTATCTTTCTCTAATGGGTAGATGGGATACTGTTGGGTAATAGTGACAGACACCTTCAGTTTGGCCTAGCGGGTTTTTAATGAAGGCTTGATGAAATTTCTTAGCCACTCTGACTACTCCTTCTTTCTTTGTAGCAGGGGTGTCAGCATTTCCAATTTGTAATTTAGCCCAACAAGGGGTCTTAGGTTGGCTATATCTGTGGTCGAGACTCTGTGTATTCTGTTTAACCTTTGCTCCAGAGAGGGTGAGGATATCATCCATGTGTAAGAGTGAGATTTGTGCCACTGAATAATTTTTCTCCTATATTACGTAGGCGGACAGGCCCTCTTCCTCTTGAGATGTTCACTACACTCCAGGCTGCCATAATACCTGGATGTTCTTCCAATTAAAGCAGCTCTACCAGGGCTTGGTAATCTCTTCCTTGGAGACCTGGTCAAGTTTGACACCAGATTATAGTTTCAGCCCCGGGTTTTAAAGTTATCGGTCTCACGTCTTTTATTCTTGCATGTCCTACTTGACCTTTATCATTGGTGAACTTCTGGTGGGCGGACAAGCCTTTTATAGCCTGATGTAAAGCTCGTTGCTGGACTTGTGAAGCAGAAGGAATGGAGTTTCGTAAGACTTCCAGCATTTCTCCATAGCAATTTCTAGAAATATTCATGCCTAAAATGACATCTGGAGCATTTCTCTCTGCTACATCTACAACTAATATCTCTTGACGGAGCAGTTCATTATTTCCGGTCATCACCATAGCCTCCCAGTAGCCTACTAAGGGAACATTTTGTCCATTCATAACCTGTTCAGAAGGTTGTACTAATTCTTCTAGTGACCAATACTTCCGAAATATGGCTCTGTGTATGGTGGTCACCTGAGATCCTATATTCAGTAGCGATGGAAAAGGTATGCCATCAAGGTGGATGATAACCTCCGGGCAGGGTCGCACATATTTCGAGAACCATCTGGGGACTTCAGGACCTACTCTTGGTTTCCCTGAGGGATGGTCCTTGGCCTCAGGGGATTTCCGTTTAACTGCCAACAGTCTTTTTCAGTATGCCCTCTCCTCTGGCAATGCCTGCAGATAACCGGGCCTGGTCCACTCGGTCATATTCTGGTAGACGGGAATTACTCTTCTGTGGCAGGACTATTGAGTCCTCTTGCCTGTCTAATCTTGCCTGCAGTTCTTCCATCTTCTTGCAGAGGGCGAATACACTACGGGCTACTGCTGCAACATCCTTCTGTACAATATCCAGGATCTCATTTCCGTCAGACTGGCTCTGACCCGCTTGTAGCACCAGGACATTCTTCAGGGATTCTGTAGATAAATGTCCTTTCTTCTTATAGGGAAAGGCCTCTGACGTTGTGTCAGTCCCTGTCGGAACTGACCCACCTAGCACCTGTTTGCCCAGTTCCTTAAAGTCTAGGAAAGAGAGCAAGAGAGACCCGGATAGCATGCACAGCTGTCTTTTGACTTCTTCTGTAGCTGCTCCCTCCACAAATTGTTCACGCAGCATCTGATCTGCTTCTCTCACTACTACGGGATCTGTGTGGACCATGGGCTTCATGTCTTCTTGTAGCGACTGTGTGTATTCATGTGATTCCTGTCTCCTGTTAAAGCAACATTGTTTTACTCCGGATGCGGTGCTGGTCTTTAAAGATGTTCTGCAGCCTCTAAAAAATCTGATCCACTCTCTTTCTATGTTCTCTAGGCCATTAATTGAACTCTCCAGCTGTGGCACCTTCTGCGCTGATGTGCGAGCCGTACCCCCTGGGTTTAAAGGAAAAAATATGGAGAGGTGAATTTGTGGAATTGCTGTCCTTATTGCTGTTGACAAAGTCTGATAAAAAGGTTGACAATGAGGAGGAGGAGGAGGAGGAGTGCAGGAGCTCCTGGGATGTCTTTTAATAGTTGCTACAAGTCTTTCGTTGAGTTGCTGCTATTTTGTGAGAACCTTCATAAGTTGGCGCTTCTGGGTTATTTCAGCATATCGACATAACTTTAGGAGCTTATTGTAATTTTGGTGGACTCTCTTGGTATTCGTATGAAATATTTCATCAAAAATTTGCAGTTCATCCTAACGTTAAATAGGGTGTCAAGGTCGTCAATCACTGGTTGAACTTAATGCTTCCCCAAAGGCCGACATCTCATTTTAAATCGCAGTCTTCTGGCACTACTTTGCTTGGCTTTTGTGAAGGCATCTGTTTCACCTTTAATGAGGGCCAATGTAAGTGGTTAAAGAATTGTAGATACCACCATGATGGCTCCTGTTGTGGTGGGACGCACACCATGCTGCAGTGTTTTAAAAGAGCCGCCCAGCTAGATGTCCATCCTGCTGGTAAAGAATTTTTACCCAAAAGCCTTGACACCAGTGAGGCTTCCGAGAATGCTTTCCCGGCTAGAGGTCTATCCAGACCATCTGAAGGCCACACTAGTTAGTTTGGGTTTTCAGTAGGGTATTTTGTTCCTGAGTTTACAGGGTCAGGTTGTTCATGGGTTCTGGGTCCTGGGTACTGGGGTCCTATAATAAAATAACAATAGCGGACTAGAATAGGAACGCATGGATGTGCTGACATAGATTTAAATTTCGTGTTGCGGCCCCTTTAAGTGATAGAGAGTAAAAGCCAATTGCAAAGTAGAAGAGTAACATGTGAGAATCAGAAACCCGCTTTCCGCTTCTCTCTGAGTGCAGGATGTCCTGAACATATCGCTGAGCTGTTATTGTCCCTCGTACCACTACTAGGGGGACCGACTGTTGTATACAATGGCCCCCCAGCAAGGGGCAGGATTGAGGTGCTCACCCCGAGGTCTCCAGACATGAACACAGCCGTTGTCAGCGCCCAAACTAAACCTGGATCCAGCACTGAAGACACCCGGTTCCCCTCCGTAGCGTCCAGTTTTATCATTCACAATATCACTGCAAACGGAGGTGACGGCGGGTGTGAAAGGTCGTACATGTAATGGGGGCTGAGAGACCAAATAACCCTCAGCCAAGTGCCTGGAAATAGTTCTGACAGACACAGGGGTGTAACGATGGTGCCCCCTGTCTCTGGAAAGCAGACAACAAAACAGTTGAAGCTTCTGGTACTTGTAGGACGATCAGATGCTTCTCTCTACTGGTGGTCTGTCGGTGGTCCCCATCCACTGTGTGCCCCCATCCACTGGTTCCAACACCTCCTAACAGTCTGGTCAGACGCTCCTCTTCACTGGTGGTCTGTCATGGGGTCCTGAGCCCGATTACCTTGTGTGCCCCCATCCACTGGTCCCAACACCTCTTAACAGTTTGGCCAGACGCTGCTCTCTACTAGTGGTCTGTCGGGGGCATCCTGAGCCCGGTCACCTTGTGTGCCCCCATCCACTGGTCCCAACACCTCCTAACAGTCTGGTCAGACTCTCCTCTCTACTGGTGGTCTGTAGGGGGCATCGTGAGCCCAGTCAACTTGTGTGCCCTCACACATCTACTGGTCCCAACACCTCCTAACAGTCTGGTCAGACGCTCCTCTCTACTGGTGGTCTGTCACAGGGTCCTGAGCCCGGTCATCTTGTGTGCCCCCATCCACTGGTCCCAACACCTCCTAACAGTCTCGTCAGACGGTACTCTCTACTGGTGGCCTGTCGGGGGGGGGCGGGGGGCCTGAGCCTGGTCACCTTGTGTGCCTCCATTCACTGGTCCCAACACCTCCAACAGTCTGGTCAGACGATCCTCTCTACTGGTAGTCTGTCGTGGGGTCCTGATTCCGGTCACCTTGTGTGCCCCCATCCACTGGTTCCAACACCTCCTAACAGTCTGATCAGACGCTTCTCTCTACTGGTGGTCTGTACGACCATCCAGCTTCTCATATCTCAACATTGCACAAGTCTATACTAAGGCCACAGGCTCACGACCAATTCAGATTCCGCCTGCGAAATCACAGTGGAATTATACCCACACGCTCCCCAGAAATCCCAATGCAGCACATGACGCGGTGGCACTGAGATGTGACATGGATTCCTGTGATACTTCTGCTGTGCTCACAGCGGAAATATCAGAGGACGGATGGCTTCCATTGACTTCACTGGAAGCCGTCTTCGCGGAATCTGCAGAGAAATGGAGCATGCACGATTTTTCCTCCACTTGCGCCATCTTTTCTTCTCTCTTCCTCCTGCCATGACTCTTGAACAAAACGTTGCAAACATAATAAACCTTCCTCTTACTCCTCCAGCACACGTATTACACATAATGAACATCATTACTCGGTCTTTATTAGAGATGAGCGAACACCAAAATGTTCGGGTGTTCGTTATTCGGAACGAACTTCCCGCAATGCTCGAGGGTTCGTTTCGAACAACGAACCCCATTGAAGTCAATGGGCGACCAGAGCATTTTTGTATTTCGCCGATGCTCGCTAAGGTTTTCATGTGTGAAAATCTGGGCAATTCAACAAAGTGATGGGAACGACACAGAAACGGATAGGGCAGGCGAGGGGCTACATGTTGGGCTGCATCTCAAGTTCACAGGTCCCACTATTAAGCCAGAATACCGGCAAGAGTGGGCCCCCCCCCCCTCCCAACAACTTTTACTTCTGAAAAGCCCTCATTAGCATGGCATACCTTTGCTAAGCACCACACTAGCTACAACAAAGCACAATCACTGCCTGCATGACACTCCACTGCCACTTCTCCTGGGTTACATGCTGCCCAACCGCCCCCCCTCCCCCCCACAGCGCACACCAAAGTGTCCCTGCGCAGCCTTCAGCTGCCCTCATGCCACGCCACACTCATGTCTATTTAGAAGTGCGTCTGCCATGAGGAGGAACCGCAGGCACACACTGCAGAGGGTTGGCACGGCTAGGCAGCGACCCTCTTTAATAGGGGCGGGGCGATAGCCCACAATGCTGTACAGAAGCAATGAGAAATAGAATCCTGTGCCACCGCCATCAGGAGCTGCACACGTGGGCATAGCAATGGGGAAGCTATGTGCCACACACTATTCATTCTGTCAAGGTGTCTGCATGCCCCAGTCAGACTGGTAATATGTACCTTAACAGTAACCGTGTTGGTGGTAATGTGGTGGTGACTGCGGACCTAGTAGCACGGTTGTATTTTGTTGGTTTTCGGAATGTGGCCAGGATTAAGTGGGCCGTGGCGGGGGGATGGTGTGGGGGCTCTCTTGTTGTGTCGGTAAAGGTGAAATTCTTGGACTGCCACCAGACGAACCAATGCAAAGGCATTTGCCAACAATGTTTTCCCTGTTGGAGGAGGAGGGGGATGTTTTTGAGGCACTACGTGTCCTCTCCACGTGTCCGTTCCATGTCAGCAATAGTAGCACTCAAGACAGGCCCCAGTAACAATTCTGAAGCAGCAGTATAGCGGGAGCGCAGTCTTCGTTCCATGTAAGCAATAGTAGCACTCAGGACAGGCCCCATTAACAATTCTGAAGCAGCAGTATAGCGGGAGCGCAGTCTTCGTTCCATGTAAGCAATAGTAGCACTCAGGACAGGCCCCATTAACAATTCTGAAGCAGCAGTATAGCGGGAGCGCAGTCTTCGTTCCATGTAAGCAATAGTAGCACTCAGGACAGGCCCCATTAACAATTCTGAAGCAGCAGTATAGCGGGAGCGCAGTCTTCGTTCCATGTAAGCAATAGTAGCACTCAGGACAGGCCCCATTAACAATTCTGAAGCAGCAGTATAGCGGGAGCGCAGTCTTCGTTCCATTTCAGTAGCCTTAGTATAGCCAAGGCACAAGTTACATTTATGTAGCTAAACTGTAGGCCAACCCCACACACCTTTCTGTACCATGAGTGCAGGCGAAGAACATAGAAATTACTATGATTACACTGTAGGTGAGGGCCCCAAAAAATTGGTGTACTAACAGTACTAATGTACCTCAGTAAAAATTGGCCATGCCCAACCAAGATGGCAGGTGAATCGCTTTGGTTAATGTGGCTTAAGTGGTAACTAGGCCTGGAGGCAGCCCAGTGTAACGAAAAATTGGTTCAAGTTAAAGTTCCAATGCTTTTAAGCGCATTGAAACTTATAAAAATTGTTCAGAAAAATTATTTGAGTGAGCCTTGTGGGCCTAAGAAAAATTGCCCGTTCAGCGTGATTACGTGAGGTTTCAGGAGGAGGAGCAGGAGGAGGAGGAGGAATATTAGACACAGATTGATGAAGCAGAAATGTCCCCGTTTTGGATGGTGAGAGAGAACGTAGCTTCCATCCGCGGGTGCAGCCTACGTATTGCTTACGTATCGCTGCTGTCCGCTGGTGGAGAACAGAAGTCTGGGGAAATCCAGCCTTTGTTCATCTTGATGAGTGTTAGCCTGTCGGCACTGTCGGTTGACAAGCGGCTACGCTTATCTGTGATGATTCCCCCAGCCGCACTAAACACCCTCTCCGACAAGACGCTAGCCGCAGGACAAGCAAGCACCTCCAGGGCATACAGCGCGAGTTCAGGCCACGTGTCCAGCTTCGACACCCAGTAGTTGTAGGGGGCAGAGGCGTCACCAAGGATGGTCGTGCGATCCGCTACGTACTCCCTCACCATCCTTTTACAGTGCTCCCGCCGACTCAGCCGTGACTGGGGAGCGGTGACACAGTCTTGGTGGGGAGCCATAAAGCTGGCCAGGCCCTTAAAGACTGTTGCACTGCCTGGGATGTACATGCTGCTCGATCTACGCACATCCCCTGCTACCTTGCCCTCGGTACTGCGCCTTCTGCCACTAGCGCTGTCGGCTGGGAATTTTACCATCAGCTTGTCCGCCAGGGTCCTGTGGTATAGCAACACTCTCGAACCCCTTTCCTCTTCGGGAATCAGAGTGGGCAGGTTCTCCTTATACCGTGGATCGAGTAGTGTGTACACCCAGTAATCCGTCGTGGCCAGAATGCGTGCAACGCGAGGGTCACGAGAAAGGCATCCTAACATGAAGTCAGCCATGTGTGCCAGGGTACCTGTACGCAACACATGGCTGTCTTCACTAGGAAGATCACTATCAGGATCCTCCTCCTCCTCCTCCTCAGGCCATACACGCTGAAAGGATGACAGGCAATCAGCCGGTGTACCGTCAGCAGCGGGCCAAGCTGCCTCTTCCCCCTCCTCCTCATCCTCCTCATGCTCCTCCTCCTCCTCCTGTACGCGCTGAGAAATAGACAGGAGGGTGCCCGGACTATCCAGCGGCATACTGTCTTCCCCCGCCCCCGTTTCCGAGCGCAAAGCAGCTGCCTTTATGGTTTGCAGGGAATTTCTCAAGATGCATAGCAGAGGAATGGTGACGCTAATGATTGTAGCATCGCCGCTCACCACCTGGGTAGACTCCTCAAAATTACCAAGGACCTGGCAGATGTCTGCCAACCAGGCCCACTCTTCTGAAAGGAATTGAGGAGGCTGACTCCCACTGCGCCGCCCATGTTGGAGTTGGTATTCGACTATAGCTCTACGTTGTTCATAGAGCCTGGCCAACATGTGGAGCGTAGAGTTCCACCGTGTGGGCACGTCGCACAGCAGTCGGTGCACTGGCAGCTTAAAGTGATGTTGCAGGGTGCGCAGGGTGGCAGCGTCCGTGTGGGACTTGCGGAAATGTGCGCAGAGCCGGCGCGCCTTTACGAGCAGGTCTGACAAGCGTGGGTAGCTTTTCAGAAACCGCTGAACCACCAAATTAAAGACGTGGGCCAGGCATGGCACGTGCGTGAGGCTGCCGAGCTGCAGAGCCGCCACCAGGTTACGCCCGTTGTCACACACGACCATGCCCGGTTGGAGGCTCAGCGGCGCAAGCCAGCGGTCGGTCTGCTGTGTCAGACCCTGCAGCAGTTCGTGGGCCGTGGGCCTCTTATCGCCTAAGCTGAGTAGTTTCAGCACGGCCTGCTGACGCTTGCCCACCGCTGTGCTGCCACACCGCGCGACACCGACTGCTGGCGACATGCTGCTGCTAACACATCTTGATTGCGAGACAGAGGAGGAGGAGGAGGAGGGTGCTTTAGTGGAGGAAGCATACACCTCCGCAGATACCACCACCGAGCTGTGGCCCGCAATTCTGGGGGTGGGTAGGACGTGAGCGGTCCCAGGCTCTGACTCTGTCCCAGCCTCCACTAAATTCACCCAATGTGCCGTCAGGGAGATGTAGTGGCCCTGCCCGCCTGTGCTTGTCCACGTGTCCGTAGTTAAGTGGACCGTGGCAGTAACCGCGTTGGTGAGGGCGCGCACAATGTTGCGGGAGACGTGGTCGTGCAGGGCTGGGACGGCACATCGGGAAAAGTAGTGGCGACTGGGAAATGAGTAGCGCGGGGCCGCCGCCTCCATGATACTTTTGAAGGACTCAGTTTCCACAACCCTATACGGCAGCATCTCAAGGCTGATGAATTTTGCTATGCGGACGGTTAACGTTTGAGCGTGCGGGTGCGTGGCGGCGTACTTGCGCTTGCGCTCGAACACTTGCGCAAGCGACGGCTGAACGGTGCGCTGAACTACACTGCTGGATGGGGCCGAGGACAGCGGAGATGAGGGTGTGGGTGCAGGCCATGAGGCGGTAGTGCCTGTGTCCTGAGAGGGGGGTTGCATCTCAGTGACAGGTTGGGGCACAGGGGGAGAGGCAGGGGTGCAAACCGGAGGCGGTGAACGGCCTTCGTCCCACCTTGTGGGGTGCTTGGCCATCATATGTCTGCGCATGGTGGTGGTGGTGAGGCTGTTGGTGTTGGCTCCCCGGCTGAGCTTTGCGCAACAAAGGTTGCACACCACTGTTCGTCGGTCGTCAGGCGTCTCTGTGAAAAACTGCCAGACCTTAGAGCACCTCGGCCTCTGCAGGGTGGCATGGCGCGAGGGGGCGCTTTGGGAAACACTTGGTGGATTATTCGGTCTGGCCCTGCCTCTACCCCTGGCCACCGCACTGCCTCTTGCAACCTGCCCTGCTGATGCCCTTGACTCCCCCTCTGAAGACCTGTCCTCCTGAGTAAGCGTTGCACACCAGGTGGGGTCAGTCACCTCATCGTCCTGCTGCTCTTCCTCCGAATCCTCTGTGCGCTGCTCCCTCGGACTTACTGCCCTTACTACTACCTCACTGCAAGACAACTGTGTCTGATCGTCATCGTCCTCCTCACCCACAGAAAGTTGTTGAGACAGTTGGCGGAAGTCCCCAGCCTCTTCCCCCGGACCCCGGGAACTTTCGAATGGTTGGGCATCAGTGACGATAAACTCCTCTGGTGGGAGAGGAACCGCTGCTGCCCAATCTAAGCAGGGGCCCGAGAACAGTTCCTGGGAGTGTTCCCGCTCCTGAGCAGGTGTTATTGTAGTGGAGTGAGGAGGCTGGGAGGAAGGAGGAGCAGCAGACAGAGGATTCGGATTTGCAGCAGTGGACGGCGCAGAACTGCTGGGTGGTCGATAGATTGCTGGATGCACTTTCTGCCATCCAGGACAGGACCTGCTCACACTGCTCATTTTCTAATAACCGTCTCCCGCGTGGACCCATTAATTGAGCGATGAATGTGGGGACGCCAGAAACGTGCCTCTCTCCTAATCGCGCAGCAGTCGGCTGCGACACACCGGGATCAGGAGCTCGGCCTGTGCCCACACCCTGACTTGGCCCTCCGCGTCCTCGGCCGCGTCCACGTCCTCTAGGCCTACCCCTACCCCTCAGCATGCTGTATTACCAGTGATTTGATTTCACAGGCAGGAAATAAATTGGCGCAAGACTGCAGGCCAAATATAATTTTTGCCCTTTTTGGAAAACGAAAGGCCCCACTGCCTCTAGTGAATGAATTATCTAAGTTTAATAACTGTGCTGTGTCCCTGCTAATGTGTCACAGAACGTGAAGGTAGCAGAGTTATTATAACTCTTGGAGAGCAGGTATTTTTTTCCCAATTAAGGAAAGCAAATGGCGAAGCCAGCAGTAAAGCGTAGCTGGGTGCGTCTGATTTAGCAATGTTGTTCACGCAGCTCACACGTCTCCACCGCCCGTAAGGACGGACAGAGGCTGGACAAATAGATTTGTTTTCAGTTTTTTTCCACCAAAAGGCAGCACTGCGTATATTCAATGAACATGAGAAGTTTAATAACTGTGCTGTGTCCCTGCTTATGTGTCACAGAACGTGAGGGTAGCAGAGTTATTATAACTCTTGGAGAGCAGGTATTTTTTTCCCAATTAAGGAAAGCAAATGGCGAAGCCAGCAGTAAAGCGTAGCTGGGTGCGTATGATTTAGCAATGTTGTTCACGCAGCTCACACGTGTCCACCGCCCTTAGGACGGACAGAGGCTGGACAAATAGATTTGTTTTCAGTTTTTTGGCACCAAAAGGCAGCACTGCGTATATTCAATGAATAACAACTGTGTTGTGGCCCTGCCTACACAATTCTTTCCCTGCAGTATCAATGGAGGGTGCAATGCTCTGCAGAGGCGATTTTGAGAAGCAAAAAAAAATGCAGCACAGCTAACAGCAGCCTGGACAGTACTGCACACGGATAAATATGGCCCTAGAAAGGACCGTTGAGGTTCTTGAAGGCTACACTCACTCCTAACACTCTCCCTGCCTATGCAGCACTTCTGTCCCTAATGCCAGGTGCAACGCTCTGCAGAGGCGATTTTGAGAAAAAAAAATTTGCCACTGCTAACAGCAGCCAACACACAGCTATCAGTGGCCCTAATAAGGACCTTTGGGGGGTCTTGAAGCCTACACTAACTACCAATTCTTTCCCTACAGCAGCTCCGGTACAAACAGCACTGTCCCTCATCTAACTCACCAGGCATCTGAGGCGAGCCGCGGGAGGGGCCGACTTTTATGTTCGGGTGACACCTGATCTTCCCAGCCACTCACAGCAGGGGGGTGGTATAGGGCTTGAACGTCACAGGGGGAAGTTGTAATGCCTTCCCTGTCTTTCAATTGGCCAGAAAAGCGCGCTAACGTCTCAGGGAAGGAAGTGAAAATAACCAGAACACCGCATGGTGTTCGTTACGAATAACGAACATCCCGAACACCCTAATATTCGCACGAATATCAAGCTCGGAAGAACGCGTTCGCTCATCTCTAGTCTTTATATCAGTTCTCACAATCTCATTAGTCCTTGAAGAAATAATGGTGAACAATGATGGAGAATGCAAACATACCCTTCACAGATATAGATAAAATTAGTAATGTTTATTAATTCATTTTAAAAGACATGGGTTTACCCTGACATGAACACACATAAATCAAAACGAAACAAAAAAGGAAAAAACCAAAGGAAACCCTGGTTTGGATTTGTAAGAAGGGAGTTCAGTACTCTATATAAAGGTGAGTATATTTATCCCTTAAGGTATATGTAGGGATAGTCCAAGGGGAATGGTACACAAACAATTTTGTTGAGTGATAGATAATATCAGATACGTTGAGTCTAGATGCGCAGTTCGTGCTGGAATCTTTCTCAAACAGCGTATATGTATGTCTTTGGACGTTTGAAGACAGACCATCGGTATGGTCATATAGGCATATACTGAATCTCCAAAAATACCACAATAATTTATAGAGTTATTGTTTCGGGGTCTGGTTTTATAGTGCATGTAGATATTATTATTTAACCATAACCCCCAGAGACAAGCTCTTTGTACCTTGGTAGTGTTATAACCACCAGAAATTACCAAGAAATGGCCCTGGCGTGCGGTTAGTAGGGATCCACAAGTTTACCGCTTGCCATACTGCCATGAAATGATATTTAAGAGATTTTAATTCATGCTCATAAATGGGCTCAGATGGGCCCATTTATGAGCATGAATTAAAATCTCTTAAATATCATTTCATGGCAGTATGGCAAGCGGTAAACTTGTGGATCCCTACTAACCGCACGCCAGGGCCATTTCTTGGTAATTTCTGGTGGTTATAACACTACCAAGGTACAAAGAGCTTGTCTCTGGGGGTTATGGTTAAATAATAATATCTACATGCACTATAAAACCAGACCCCGAAACAATAACTCTATAAATTATTGTGGTATTTTTGGAGATTCAGTATATGCCTATATGACCATACCGATGGTCTGTCTTCAAACGTCCAAAGACATACATATACGCTGTTTGAGAAAGATTCCAGCACGAACTGCGCATCTAGACTCAACGTATCTGATATTATCTATCACTCAACAAAATTGTTTGTGTACCATTCCCCTTGGACTATCCCTACATATACCTTAAGGGATAAATATACTCACCTTTATATAGAGTACTGAACTCCCTTCTTACAAATCCAAACCAGGGTTTCCTTTGGTTTTTTCCTTTTTTGTTTCGTTTTGATTTATGTGTGTTCATGTCAGGGTAAACCCATGTCTTTTAAAATGAATTAATAAACATTACTAATTTTATCTATATCTGTGAAGGGTTTCTAAAGAAATTACATATAGATTCTCATACCACTGTGATTTCCAGAATGCAAACATACATTTTAAAATTGCACGTTTTTTCTTTGCCATTGTCCCCGGGGCACACAGACCATAATAAATAACCTGCCGCTGGCCCAACTCCATCATAGCAGGGTCCACATTAGTACAGAACCATGAATCAGCATACAAGAGCTCGCGACGTTGTACGTGGACTATGGATTTAATGACTTTGTGAACTGGAAAGGCTAAAGATCTGCAGTAACTTTTTAAGACAGATCATAAGCTTCCATGATGAGCCGGAGGATTGCAAAGAAAGGCTCAACAACAGGAGTCTCTCGAGTCTTTGCACTCACCGTCTCTTCAATAGTGGGAGCCTTTTAAAAACAAATAAGGAACAATTTGACTTACAGAAATTAATGAGCCTGAGACAGGAAGAGGAGGCTCGCTGGAGAACTATTTGGGAAACGATCTGAACAGTCCTTACATGGGATGGATAATGAATAGGGACCATTCATGCAATAAAGCCCCCATCCCAGCCAGAATTGAACTTTTGTGGAGCAGCACACACAGTGGGAATTCCAGTTGTCCGGAGCGTTCAGGCTCTGGAACTCGAGACAGTCTTTCCAGGCTGGAGACCTCCCACACGGCTATGGAGGCCTCCACCTTGCTAGAGATTCTGAGGAGATTGGGGAGTCCTCTGTTACAGTGTGGTATGGAGGAGCTTTCTTTACCTACAGGCCTGCAGGAGAGATTGAGTTTGCCACTGTAGGGGTACTCAAGGGAGCGGCAGTACTGGCAGGGCACAAGAGTGATGCAGCAGCACCCTCTAGCTAGGAAGGGTGACAGGGCCTGTAGCGGGTTCTTTGCAGAGGAGCAGGAGTCTGCGGCAGCGGGACTTCAGTTCGGCTGGACTGGATGACAGGAAAGCTGAGGTCTGTAGAAGCAAGAACATCCACGGAGGTTGTGGAATCTGCAAGGCCTAGCAGGGCCGAAGAAGGTCGCTTATCCATTTGTGCTATTCCAGGATCAGCAGTGTCTTCTGAGGTGACAGCGTTGGCTACACAGCTAGCAGCAGGAGCATCGTGGTGCTCAGTGAGGAACCGTGGATCTCTGTCGTGGAACTGGAGATGCTGCAGACCAAAGGGGAACCATCCAGGCCTTCAGCGAGGCACTTGCTGGCATCCACGACCATCTTCTCCTTCTCCAGTAACAGTGCGAGCACCTCCGGCTCATCCTCGATCATCCAAGTAGGCTCAGTAGGTAAATTGCCGGATGGAATGCCTCTGAAAGGCATCCTGCGATGAGTTAACAGGAATTTTCTTTGAACACTGGTGAAGGAGGGAACAGGTCTTCTCACTTTAGTCTCCAGGATACAAGTGAGCTGACTGAGGGTAAGATGCTGATACCTGAGTGGGACGCGACCCGCGGAGTCAGGTAGGAGAAGATGTTGTTTTGTTGTGATGCCACTCCATGTGGGGACCCGTCCCAAACAAAATAATAAATATAAAAAAGTGAAGAACTAAATGGGGGATCAACCTCTGTCCTGCCTGGAGTGCTTAGTGTGGTACCTCAGTGCAGATGTGAAGATGGAACAGATGGTGGGAAGTGACTCCAGGAGTCTGGTCATACAGTGAAACAAAACTGTTTTATTCTTCAAAAGCATATGAGAGATAAACTTGACTTGTTGCATTCAGCGCTTATTGACAGACTTTAGTAGAAGTGCTTACAGCTACAGGCATTAATTAGTTCTTCAGATCCTCAGGAACATGATACAGGGACATACATTTATCCTCTGTACATTGTATTTTAGCTCTGTTCTCTGGCTGGGCCTGACTCTGACTGACTGGCTTTCCTTCCTCCTTGGAGCCTAGGAATGGCTGACTTAGATCTCCTTCTACTCTCATCTTTTCTCTTTCCTCTGTTACTAAAACATTCTTGCTCATGAGTACTCACACTTTAGATGTTTCACTTCCTACCACACTGGTTTTCTCCTTGTTTCTCCCTGGTCTTTACCTCAGGCCTCTTCTGGACTGGGATCCTGGATCTGACTACTGGGTCAGACTACTTTAATTCCGCCCACTCTCTACCTCTTATACTGCCACACTAGCTCAACGTGTGATGGAGATGTAAACTACCAATCCCAGGCCCTGTATTCTTGCTAAACCTGGCTAAACCCTCCCCTGACCTGTATCACCAGGGGCTGGAGAATATTACCAGAACACACATTATAGTGAGTAATATGAACAACGTCATAACTTTGCACACATATTATACATTACATTAGGACCTGATTGTAAGGCTCTAGTCGGCACTCATTGTCAGTACCATCCCTCCCCTAGAAGGAGTACATATATCTATCAAAATACTAATGACCACCTGTCTGTGATAGTGTGAGTTACATGTGATGATGTCACCATAATGTGATCATTCACCAGGGCTCTAATCACATGATGGTGATGTCATCACAGGTCCTGAAACACACAGAGCCCTACAGCAGCCGTGTGCTTACAGGACCTGTGATGATGTCACCGTCATGTGATCAGGGCCGGAGCTCAGAGCTCTGATAACTGATCACATGATGGTCCAATAGTATTCAGAAGAAGTATCCCGCAGAACACCAGCGCAACAGCGCAGAGGTATGAAATACTATAAGCCAAGCCACTGATGGGACTATGGACCTCCAGTCCCCAGGTCAATGCATCAAAGAAGAAAAAGTGGCAGCATCCGTAGAGGGTTTTAAATTAAAATGTTATAGTTTTTTTTACTCCATATCTATATATATAAAATTGAATGTATGTCTGTCTGCGTGCGTGCGTGTCTGCGTGCGTGTCTGTTTGTCCTTTATGCGCTACTACACCATTCATCCGATCGCCATGAAACTTTGGGAAGTTGTTAAGTACACTCCTGGGAAGATTATAGGCATAGTACAAATATCCTACGATAAATGGCGCGCGCGCGAGCGTCGTCGAAAGTTACACCCCCCCCACGTAGATCGAATAAGTAAGCCACCTGCTATTGTGATGTCATCACTGATGTCATCAACATCGGACGCCGGAGTTGGAAGTGGGCAAACATGTACTAGGCTATCTTCCCAAGAAGCCACAGCAGACGGATAAATTGGATGTTCCACACAACGGCTATTTTATTCAGCCTGCAAGGGGGAAGCAGCGGCCTACAAAACCTCAGTGGTCGCTGCTGCCGTCATCTAGATATATAAAAACGAATGTATGTCTGTATGTCTGTCTTCGCAGCAACGCGCGACGGGTCTGTCTGCGTGTCTGTTTGTCCTTTATGCGCTACTACACCATTCATCCGATCGCCATGAAACTTTGGAAAGTTGTTGAGTACACTCCTGGGAAGATTATAGGCATAGTACAACTATCCTATGATAAATGGCGCACTTGCGAGCATCGTCGACAGTTACGCCCCCCCACGTAGATCGTTCGATTTCCATCATTGCCACTAATTCTCTCCCTTCCCGATGTTGTAGAAACATGAAATTTGGCACAAGCATTGATTATGTCATAAATAGGAAAAGTTAATGGGTCCAAACTCGATTATTTAATTCTAAGCGCTAAAGAATTAGCGTCCAAATTTTACGTACGGATTCTAATTTTCTCGCTTCCTAATGTCATAGAAACTTGAAATTTGGCACAAGCATTGATTATGTCATAAATAGGAAAAGTTAATAGGTCCCAACTCGATTATTCAATTCTAAGCGCCAAAGAATTAGCGTCCAAATTTTACGTACGGAATCTAATTTTCTCACTTCATAATGTCATAGAAACTTGAAATTTGGCACGAGCATTGATTATGTCATAAATAGGAAAAGCTAATGGGTCCCAACTCGATTATTCAATTCTAAGCGCAAAAGAATTAGCGTCCAAATTTTACATACGGAATCTAATTTTCTCGCTTCCCAATGTCATAGAAACTTGAAATGTGGCACGAGCATTGATTGTGTCAAAAATAGAAAAAGTTAATGGGTCCCAACTCGATTATTCAATTCTAAGCGCAAAATAATTAGCGTCCAAATTTTACGTACGGAATCTAATTCTCTCACTTCCTGATGTCATCTATTTATATAAAAAGGAATGTATGTCTGTCCTTTTTGCGCTACTACACCATTCATCTAATCGCCATGAAACTTTGGGAAGTTGTTGAGTACACTCCTGGGAAGATTACTGGCATAGTACACCTATCCTGCGAGCATCGTCAACAGTTATGCCCCCCAGACAAAGATCGTTTGATTTCCATCTCAAACACAAAAACAAAAGGCATTACGAGCAACGGGAGGCGTGTTCAACCACAAAATGATGCATCCGCCGAACGTTTCGCAAGACAATTGCTGGATATTGAGAATGCTGAGGTAACATGAAAGCTGTGCTGTGATTGGTTGCTATTTCTTATACTGCTGAGGCAACATGAAAGCTGTGCTGTGATTGGTAGCTATATATTGTACCGCTGAGGTAAAATGAATGCTGTGCTGTGATTGGTTGCTATTTTTTATATTGCTGAGGCAGAATAAAAGTTGCGCTGTGATTGGTTGTTATTTCTCTTACTGCTGAGGTAACATGAAAGCTGCGCTGTGATTGGTTGTTATATATTATACTGCTGAGGTAACATGAAAGCTGTGCTGTGATTGGTTGTTATATATTATACTGCTGACGTAACATGAAAGCTGCGCTGTGATTGGTTGTTATATATTATACTGAGGTAACATGAAAGCTGCGCTGTGATTGGTTGTTATCTAGATATATAAAAACGAATGTATGTATGTCTGTCTGTCTTCGCAGCAACGTGCGACGGGTAAGCTAGTCTATATATATAAAATTGAATGTATGTCTGTCTGCGTGCGTGCGTGTCTGCGTGCGTGTCTGTTTGTCCTTTATGCGCTACTACACCATTCATCCGATCGCCATGAAACTTTGGGAAGTTGTTAAGTACACTCCTGGGAAGATTATAGGCATAGTACAAATATCCTACGATAAATGGCGCGCGAGCGTAGTCGAAAGTTACGCCCCCCCCCACGTAGATCGAATAAGTAAGCCACCTGCTATTGTGATGTCATCACTGATGTCATCAACATCGGACGCCCTTGAACATGCCCAACATGTTCTATAAAGCTGCATTGTGATGTCATTAAGGCTCTATTATGACACGTACAGCTTGGAACCACTAGAGCACGCCAGCCAATTACCATTGGAGTTGGAAGTGGGTAAACATGTACTAGGATATCTTCCTAAGAAGCCACAGCAGCCGGATAAATTGTATGTTCCACCCAACGGCTATTTTATTCAGCCCGCAAGGGGGAAGCAGCGGCCTACAAAATCTAATTCTCTCATTTCCTGATGTCATAGATAGATAGATAGATAGATAGATAGATAGATAGATAGACTGTATGCAATAACCCTGATAGATAGATAGATAGATAGATAGATAGATAGATAGATAGATAGATAGATAGATAGATAGATAGATAGATAGATAGATAGACTGTATGCAATAACCCTGATAGATAGATAGATAGATAGATAGATAGATAGATAGATAGATAGATAGACTGTATGCAATGACACGTACAGCTTGAAACCATAAATACTAGAGCATGCCAGCCATTTACAGTCAGTCTCCATTGGAGTTGGAAGTGGGCAAACATGTACTCGGCCAGTGATGGCGAACCTTTTAGGGACCGAGTGCCCAAACTACAACCCAAAACCCACTTATGTATCGCAAAGTGCCAACACGTCAGGGGGCGGGGCTTATCACAACGTATGATTTTACCCCCGTCGTTCTAAAAAGGACAAGGCTGTTTCAGAATAGACCGGGTGCAGATTCTGACTGCTTTTTGGACGCGGAAATACTGCAGAATGTCCTCAGCGGAGATTTCTGTGGAAAATTCTGCAGCATTTCCGCATCTAAAAAGCAGTCAAAATCTGCACCCGGTCTATTCTGAAAGAGCCCTGCCCATTTCTGCCACATGTACACATACCCCAGCAGTAATAGTGACACCTTCACCCCAGCGATAATAGTGACATCCCACAGCAGTAATAATAGTGACACTCCCCCCATTAGTAATAAGAGTGACATACCCCAGCGGTTCCCCCAGCAGTCATAATACCCCCCCCCCCCAGTGGTCCACCAGCAGTCACAATGCCACCCCCAGCTGTCCGCCAGCAATAATAATGCCCCCCTCCCCCCAAGTGGTTCCCCCAGCAGTCATAATGGCTCCCCCCCAGCGGTTCTCCTGGCAGTCATCATGCCCCCCTTCCCCCACAGAGATTTTCTTGGCAGTCACCATGCCCCCCCTCCCCCCAACGATTCTCCCAGCAGTCATGCCTCCGCTCCCCCACCAGCGATTCTCTCACACAACGCCTATTTTATTCAGCCTGGAAGGGGGAAGCAGCGGCCTACAAAACCTCAGTGGTCGCTGCGAAGTATGTATGTATGTCTGTCTTCGCAGCAACGCGCGACGGGTACGCTAGTCTAAGATACAGGCAACGTTTCGACTACGAATAGCCTTTGTCAGGCTTGATAATATATACATACACATCTATACACACTTATTGTCAGTAACATCCCTTCCCACTTGTATTATGTATTGCCGGGCTCGCTCGGGTCCCTCCGCACTGTGGGGGATGTTTTGTTTACTTTCTTCATTGAGGAGGGTAAGCCATTTGCCAATACAAGAAGCAGTGCGCACGGACAGCCCGGCGAAACACATGGAAGCACCAGCGCCACAGCAGCATCTGAGAGATCCTGCCGCAGCTTCACGTTTGCAAGCTTCTGTACTATTGCAAGCTTCAGCAGGATCAGTGGCCCTAAATCATTGCTGGAGCACTGAGTAGGTACATGTCTGCCTGCCCCCCACCACTCCTGCGTGGCCCCATATGTGGCACTCATGGACGTTGTGTGGCACTGTATAGGGTTCGGACATGCGGTGATGTCATGTGCATGATACGATGCTTCCATTCGTACAGGCACTAATACTCACTGGCGTAACTATAGGGGATGCAGGGGATGCGGTCGCACCCCGGCCCAGGAGCCTTAGGGGGCCCATAAGGCCTCTCTTCTCCATATAGGGAGCCCAGTACTATGAATAAAGCATTATAGTTGGGGGGCCGGTTTTATGTTTTACATTGTTTAAGTTATGCCTCTGTGTTAAGGGGTTAAGAGAAGTCAGGGGGCCCCAAGATA
Source organism: Eleutherodactylus coqui (assembly GCF_035609145.1). Taxonomy (NCBI): domain Eukaryota; kingdom Metazoa; phylum Chordata; class Amphibia; order Anura; family Eleutherodactylidae; genus Eleutherodactylus; species Eleutherodactylus coqui. Next base: position 169,737,805 of record NC_089845.1, read on the forward strand.
AACTTTTGCACCCGGGCCCATGAGCCTTTTGCTATGCCCCTGCAATACTGATGCATGACCCCCACAAATGTACTGCCCTTTGTCCCACTTGCCCTCTGCTACCGCCTCGTGGCCTCGTTTCTCCGACCTGTGTGGAGCTTTTATTGAACTTTAAAATAAAATCAATTATTTGCCGGTGTAATTGTGAAACCTCGGGCCCGGCAGAGACGTCCCCCGCTATGTTACCATCTAATTATGCTTGAGCAACATGTGAAGCCTCCACCTAGGAAAGCGGTGACTTCGGTGAGATCCTGGTACACGGTGTCATGGAGGGACACGTTACATTCAGCAGCAGTACCTTCCTCTCTCTCCTTAGATGTGGTGAATGAGCCGGAGCTCTGGGTGGGCTCCCTTGGGGGGCCATAAGGAGGGGCCCCTTAGGTGATCCTCGCTCAGTAATCCCACGCAGGAGCTTCTGGACCCAATGCAGCATCTGTGAGCGCTCCCGCTAAGCCCCATTCATAATACTGGTGTCTTATGTGGTAGGGGGATACTGCAGGCTGCTGGCGTGATGGTGCGGGCGGCGCGGGCGGCGCAGGCGGGGGTGACAGGCGGAGGCTGTGCTTGTTTTTTGTAAAAATGTGCTTCGGCTTAAAGTTCATCCGAATAAACAGAAGTCATAGTCATGAAGTGAGCGCCGAACCGCGCCAAGCAGAACAGTACATAAGGCTGCTGCCCGTCTGCATCCGAAGGCCTGTCAGTGCAGCGTACAGTGACATTTTTCTCTGCGCATTGCACATGTATATTTTATGCGCACAAATATGATCATCAGAAGAAGCCCTTACATGCATACGTGTACACGCAGCCATACCGCTACACTCATACGTCTACACGCAGCCATACCGCTACACTCATGCGTCTACACGCAGCCATACCGCTACACTCATGCGTCTACATGCAGCCATACCGCTACACTCATGCGTCTACACGCAGCCATACCGCTACACTCATGCGTCTACACGCAGCCATACCGCTACACTCATACGTATACACGCAGCCATACCGCTACACTCATACGTCTACACGCAGCCATACCGCTACACTCATACGTCTACACGCAGCCAGCCATAGCTGTACACTCCTATGTCTACACGCAGCCATACCGCTACACTCATACGTCTACACGCAGCCAGCCATAGCTGTACACTCCTATGTCCACACACACCATACTTGTACACTGCTACGTCTACACACACCATACTTGTACACTCATACGTCTACACGCAGCCATACCGCTACACTCATACGTCTACACGCAGCCATACCGCTACACTCATACGTCTACACGCAGCCATACCGCTACACTCATACGTCTACACGCAGCCATACCGCTACACTCATACGTCTACACGCAGCCATACCGCTACACTCATACGTCTACACGCAGCCATACCGCTACACTCATACGTCTACACACTGGCATGGTTTTGGAATTCTTCTAGACACGCATGATATTTGACCCTCGGCTCACTCTTCCGCAGGCAGTATGCGCACTGTACTAACTACATTTACAGTAAAAAAACATAAATAATACATCTTGCTATTTGCGTAGCATCAGCTGATTCTGCAGCGCTCTTAGGTAATTACAAGTTACAAGCTGGGGCTCATTTTACCAACCTCAGAAGGATGGAAGGTTGAGTCAACCTTGAGCCGGCTACCTCAAATACATATATATCCCGTGTGCCACTGCTTGGGTGGACAGGAGGGAAGTTACTGACAGACAGCGGTGCACCAGTGAAGAGGGAGATCCACTTACCAGCTCAGGGGTCCACCGGGGAGTCACCAGCTTGCCAGTGGGCTCGCCCGAGCGTGTGCCAGGCTGTGTGCACAGTCATTGGTCTGTGCGCACAGGCTTCAGCCTGAGTCTGATGACACGGTTCGTGTGCCAACTTTCGGGCTGACAGGACTAGCACCAGGAGGTGGGTAAGTATAAAAGGTTCTTGCCCGGGCTGCTGGAAATCTGCCCTACGAGTATCATAACTCAGATTAGGGTGCCCATAGCCAGTGATAGGTTCCCTTTAAAATAAAAGCAGGTGTACTTCCCCATCCTCTGCCCTGGCGATCCAGCGCTGCAGCCCGGCGGTCCTCCCGGTTTTTGTTGTGGAGTGGCTACCACCAGCCAATCACAGGCTGCACAGGTCAGATGTCATTCTAGTATCAATGCTTCGATGCTGGAAGCCAGGATGCCCGTAGAACGGCACTGACAGCTGCAACCTCTGATTGGCCACAACAAAGACCAGGAGGCTCATGGGGCTGCAACGCTGGATCCCCGTGGAGAGGACAGGTAGGTTTGTTGAACACATACCAAACCATCCAGCAGCCGGACAACCACTGTGAGCCCTGCAGTTCCCTGCCGGAGTGTCTTTGTGCCATATGCCAATCTTTTGCCCAATTCTTGGCTCTCATTTGTGCTTCTCTCCCGGGTTTTGATGTCTTGGCCTCTGACCTTCAGGGCTTAATCACGTAGGCAGGTTTTAGTCCCGCCATGCGGCTGTGAAAATCACGATCATATAACGGGAAGAAACGAAACCACTGATTTTATTAGCAGGATTCGCCAGTTAATACTACAGGTGAGAAAAGATAGGACTCGCCCCGCTTCTTGCGCTCAGTCTTCCTGCGTGCCGGGGGGGGGGGGGGGGGGGAGGGCGGGACCTAATTTCCTGATTTTGTTTTTTTCAAACTTGTGCGCAGAGTTTGAATAGTCGAAAAACAAAACAAAAAATCCCCGGTTCGTAGACTAATATGCTCCACAGCGGCGGGCGTATTATCACATGTGCCCATGTGTTTAAGCCCTCAAGCCTGACCTTTAGCTGCACCTGTAACCCTATCTGCTACCTGGTATGACTACCTGTCAGGTTGTGCTCCTGGGACCTGTAGCTCTATGTACTTCCAGGAGCACACTGCGGCAGGTGATTTGGCTGGCTGATAATGTAGAGTTCTCCAGACATTCACCAGCCGCTCTTAGTAGATAGTGCCGGTTATTATACCATTTACCCCTTAGAACTCTGGTGCTCAGAGTCCTGCATGGTCTGTTTCGGTGTAGTTGCATGCATGAGGTTCTGGGTGGGATTCCCTCGTATGTTGTGGATTGGAACAGTGATGTGTTCGGTGTCAGTTTACTGGTGAGCAGACATTAGGTGTGAACAGTGTCTTGGTCTGTGTGGTGATGTCTGTAGACACCTGGTGAGTTCTTTGTTGTGTTCCAAGGTGTCTGTAGGTTAGAAGACGCCTGTTGTGTTATTTCCCTTGTATGGTGGTCCTGCCTTCTACCATCTATGGTGAGCCGAACCCCCAGGTTGCAGCATGGGGCCTCCCTATCAGGACTCTCACCCTGCTTGTAGGCAGGACTGCCTTTTTGTGGTGTTAGGGGTCTTCTAAGAATAGGGACTTAGGAGCTCACGTATTTTGGCCAAATTACAACCAATTCCTAATATGTACTTGTTCATAGTTCCATCTGTCAGGGTGTTGCAGTACGTTGGTAAGTATTTTGGTGTCTGTAGTCTCTGTGGTTGTTTATATGCACATTTGGTTTATGTATGTTTGTTGTTGGTGTCGTGCATGCATGATCCTACCCCACTTTCTTCCCTCAAGCCCTTATTTGGGTTGTGTTTGTGTAGGTTGTTGTTGTTCCAACGGCCTGCACGGACGTGACACTGACATCTGACCCTCAGTTTGGTGTCTGGCTTGCTTCAACCTTGCCTCTGCCTGCTAGTTCCTGTAGTTCAGTTGTTACTAATTGTAGACCCCCTTGGTGACTGTGATCAGGGGGTACACTGCAGCAAATGCCATACCTCAGTGAGGGGTGCATGGTGAACACAAAGGCTCCATAACATTGTGTACCTCATGTTAGTCTGTGCCAATCCAATTGAGGTTCAACAGAGGGTTCCATACCAGCCTTCGTTACACCACCACTATCTTGGTAAACCTGGGGAGGGTATGGGAGAGGGAGAATAATTTAGGGTTGTATAGTAGCATAAACCAGTATCAGAAGTGGACTCCATTGTACCTAATCTGTATTGGGAAGGGGAAGCCCTAATTCCCAGTTATGTGTCAGGCCGATGATCACTGCCGCTGAGAAAATGATTTGAAGAGGTTGTGAATACAAATCTGTCCACCAATAGAAAAACAGACATGCTATATACAAGGAAAATGTTCTCAGCCCTCCGTAACACTGCAAGCTTTTTTCAGTTACCAGTATGTGAAAATGTGCGGTATCTGTAGTAATCATGTGAACTGCTCTGTGTCCGGACAGCAAATGAAGCAGCTCTCTCCACCTCTCCCAGAAGGAAGTTCCAACACGATCTCAAACAATAATAGGTGAATTACAGCCGCCTAATTTGTTTCTAATCACCCATTTCATTCAGTGTAACGCTCCTTTGCTTTAAAATAAAGTTTTCTGAGTATCCAACATGAATTAAATCTGCATGTACATGGAATGGCCCCATTATTAAAGACGGTTTTCCTGCATGGAAATTGTCAGCGTAAACCTGAAAGGGATACAAATTGGATGTATGAGCATAAGGGCTCCGGCACACTGGGGTTTAACACAAATGTCAGAGGGATTTTCTAACGTTAAAAACGCATCGCACAAAAATCACAGAAGCGCAAACCTGCGATATGTTTTTAACATTAGAAATTCACATTGACAAAAAACGCAGCATTAAAAAAAACACAAGTGGTGGGAGCCCTTGGGTACAAAGAGAGGAGATCCCAGTACAGAAACCATCAGATGTCACCAGGTGTAGAGCTGACAACGAGGTCTGGTGGGGGGATGTCACCAGGTGTAGAGCTGACAACGAGGTCTGGTGGTGGGATGTCACCAGGTGTAGAGCTGACAACGGGGTCTGGTGGTGGGATGTCACTAGGTGTAGAGATGACAATGGTGTCTGGTGAGAGGATGTCACCAGCCGTAGAGCTGACAGCGGGGTCTGGTGGTGGGATGTCACCAGGTGTAGAGCTGACAACGAGGTCTGGTGGGGGGATGTCACCAGGTGTAGAGCTGACAACGAGGTCTGGTGGTGGGATGTCACCAGGTGTAGAGCTGACAACGGGGTCTGGTGGTGGGATGTCACTAGGTGTAGAGATGACAATGGTGTCTGGTGAGAGGATGTCACCAGCCGTAGAGCTGACAGCGGGGTCTGGTGGTGGGATGTCACCAGGTGTAGAGCTGACAACGGGGTCTGCTGGCGGGATGTTACCAGGTGTAGAGCTGACCACGGGGTCTGGTGGGGGATGTCACTAGGTGTAGAGCTGACAGCGGGGTGTGGTGAGAGGATGTCACCAGCCGTAGAGCTGACAACGGGGTCTGGTGGGGGATGTCACCAGCCGTAGAGCTGACAACGGGGTCTGGTGGGGGGATGTCACCAGGCTTAGAGCTGACAACGAGGTCTGGTGGGGGATGTCACTAGGTGTAGAGTTGACAACGGGGTCTGGTGGTGGGATGTCACTAGGTGTAGAGCTGACAATGGTGTCTGGTGAGAGGATGTCACCAGGTGTAGAGCTGACAACGGGGTCTGGTGGTGGGATGTCACCAGGTGTAGAGCTGACAACGGGGTCTGGTGGTGGCATGTCACCAGGTGTAGAGCTGACAACGGGGTCTGGTGGGGGATGTCACTAGGTGTAGAGCTGACAGCGGGGTCTGGTGAGAGGATGTCACCAGCCGTAGAGCTGACAACGGGGTCTGGTGGGGGATGTCACTAGGTGTAGAGCTGACAGCGGGGTCTGGTGGTGGGATGTCACCAGGTGTAGAGCTGACAACGGGGTGTGGTGGGGGATGTCACTAGGTGTAGAGCTGACAACAGGGTCTGGTGGGGGGATGTCACCAGCCGTAGAGCTAACAACGGGGTCTGGTGGTGGGATGTCACCAGGTGTAGAGCTGACAACGGGGTGTGGTGGGGGATGTCACTAGGTGTAGAGCTGACAACAGGGTCTGGTGGGGGGATGTCACCTGGTGTAGAGCTGACAACGGGGTCTGGTGGGGGGATGTCACCAGGGGTAGAGCTGACAACGGGGTCTGGTGGTGGGATGTCAGCAGGTGTAGAGCTGACAACGGGGTCTGGTGGTGGGATGTCAGCAGGTGTAGAGCTGACAATGGGGTCTGGTGGGGGGATGTGACCAGGTGTAGAGCTAACAACGGGGTCTGCTGGTGGGATGTCAGCAGGTGTAGAGCTGACAATAGGGTCTGGTTGAGGGATGTCACTAGGTGTAGAGCTAACAACGGGGTCTGCTGGCGGGATGTCACGAGGTGTAGAGCTGACAATGGGGTCTGGTTGAAGGATGTCACTAGGTGTAGAGCTGACAACGGGGTCTGGTGGTGGGGATGTCACCAGGTGTAGAGCTGACAACGGGGTCTGGTGGTGGGATGTCACCAGGTGTAGAGCTGATAACTGGTTCTAGTGGTGGGATGTCACCAGGTGTAGAGCTGACAACGGGGTCTGGTGGTGGGATGCCACCAGGTGTAGAGCTGACAACGGGGTGTGGTGGTGGGATGTCACCAGGTGTAGAGCTAATAACTGGGTCTAGTGGTGGGATGTCACCAGGTGTAGAGCTGACAACAGGGTCTGGTGGGGGGGATGTCACCAGGTGTAGAGCTGACAACAGGGTCTGGTGGGGGGATGTCACCAGGTGTAGAGCTGACAACAGGGTCTGGTGGGGGGCTGTCACCTGGTGTAGAGCTGACAACGGGGTCTGGTGGTGGGATGCCACCAGGTGTAGAGCTGATAACTGGGTCTAGTGGTGGGATGCCACCAGGTGTAGAGCTGACAACGGGGTCTGGTGGTGGGATGCCACCAGGTGTAGAGCTGACACCAGGGTCTGGTGGGGGGATGTCACCAGGTGTAGAGCTGACAACGAGGTCTGGTGTGGAGGATGTCACCAGATGTAGAGCTGACAACGGGGTCTGGTGGGGGGATGTCATTAACCAATCAGCAAGGAACATCCCAGTTCTGGACCCTCCAGAGTCCACTGCTGCCCATGTTATTGGGAGATGGTGACTATCTGGTATGTTCGGTGCGGCCACGTTCAGTGAGACCTCGTAAACTGACAGAATGTGGACAATGAAGCCTTGTAGGAGCTGTGAAGACATCACACACATCGTCTGCCCTCGCTCATGGGGGCTCACTGGCCTTTGGAACAGCCATTAGCACCAGAACCCTACATAGGGAATGGCATGTGAAGGGTTACCATGGACAAGCGGCTGCACACAACATTCCAGCAGTAAATGCACAGCGGCGCCTGCGATGGGGCTCGAAGTGTCGGACTGTAAGTGAGTGGAACCAAGTGTTGTGGATAGATGAATCTCAGTACCCCATCTTCCGATTAGATGGCGGCACTTGGGTGTGGTGGTTGCCTGGACAGCGGTTTCTACGTGACACATCGTCCCAACAGTGAGGTTTGGAGGGGCCTGTGACTTGCATGCTGCTGCGCAGGACACAGCTTGTAGCCTCTCCTGTGACTTTTACCCGGATCTGTAGCTCTCAAGCACAGTTCTCACATTTTGGAATGGTTTTTCATGTGTCTGATGGAGTTTCCCTTTACAATGTATTCTGCACAAGATACTTTAGTCTCAGAGTTTCTAGTAAATATGGCGGTGCTGTCTGGACTGTATAGGTGACACATCAGCAGCAAATGTCACTGCAAATGGTTTGAAGCTCCTGTAAGTACAAGGCATTTAGCATTTAACACAAGTCATGGTGTAACATCCCAGCCGAGCCCTTTTATAAATGACACAGGAGGAGCAGATAAACATTAGAGCTGATTATAAAATATTGTCCAATGATAATATAATGGTTGCATCACACGCTGTAATTGTTCGTGTGCAATTAAATAAACAACAACCGCCACTTATTTTCTCACCAGTTTAATCCAGCAGTAGATTGGGCAATGTGCAGCTCCTGCAGCCGCACCGCGCCGCACATGGCAGATACTAGGAAAAGGGCTGGAGACGGATTAAATGTATGACCCAGAGCTCGTAAATGACGGAGCCAACGCTGCGCCGAGGCTCATCTCCAGCGAGCAGCAGCTGATTGACTGCTGGGCTGAAACAGAATCGGGATTTCTAAGGGCGCTTCCACACAAGACGCATCTACCGATGCAGAAGGTTCTGCACCAAAATCCGCATGCATACATGTGCGCTACGGCGCAGAAACGGACAGCAGGTTAAGCTGCGTCTTGTGGAAATATTCTGGCCTGTGTGCACGCGGGAACATGTCCCACACAGCAAGTCGCAGTAACTGCACCGAAATCCACACGATCCTCCGTAGATTGCAACGTGGAAAGAAAATGGCTTTCATCAGCGACCACCTCAAACCGCCGTAAATCCGGCAGATTTTGGTGTAGAATCCCTGAGGTTAAAGGTCGTTAAGGAGCATTTCTGCAAGACGCACCAAAAGACGCCGAAAATTCTGCTCCAAAATCTGCATATATACATTGCGGGTTATAACATCTGCAGCAGGAAATTAAACTGCGACTAAAGGGTTAAACAGACAATCGGGTCTGCGCACATTTTTGCGTGTTTGAAACTCACAACCACAAAATGTGGCAAAGCAAAGCGGCTGATTTCAGCGGGTTCCTTCTCATGGCGTCCGTCTCACACAAGTCCTGCCGCAGGAGTCTATGGCAGGTTAAAAAAAAGGAAAGCGGGATGGTGCGACTGGCGGACCGCCCTTTGTGCGCAAATACACTTCGTTGCAGTGAGCGTATTTGCGAATACGTTCGCCCCTCGTAGCCCCCAGGGTCACGTGTGAAAGGTCCCGAAGGGTATGTTCAGACGGGGGAATGCGCGGCTGAGTTTTCCCAAATTAATTTCACCTCTAAAAACCGTGACGAAGCCCGCGACGTTTTGCACAGAATTAGCCGCTTATGGGCAAAATCTAAAAGCAGAATCGTAATGCGGAAAAACTGTGTTTGTGGTCAAGAAGTCGCAGGTCATTCTTCACATAGAAACTTGCAAAAACGTGCCAGGATTCCGCACACAGATTATGCCCCCTGAAAGGCCTAAATCTGCGCCAAAAACCATGATTTACCACCACGGACTGTCACCACGGCGTACCGCCACAGTTTTTTTTTTTTTTTTTTTAGAAAGGATTCAACATGTAAAAACACAGTAAGCGAATGGACCGCCTCGTGGGAAGGGGGGGGGGGGGGGGGGCTGCCCTCAGCAAACCCTAAATCACTGATTCTTAGGATTTAATTGTGATCACCAAAATCCATCACGCCTTGAGAGGGCAGATTCGGCACCTAGGGGGGCACCTGCGCCCCCATCACATATCCAAACAAGTCCAAGTCTCCCCCTCGGCTGTTCGTTTTCGGCTGCGTCTGGCCTCATAGAGCTCTACAGCACCAGAAGCAGCCGAAAGCGATCGAACATTGCAGAGGGGGCAGAGCGCTCGGATGAGCTCTGCAGCCCGCTCATCATAGTGATCAACGGGGTCTCAGCAGCGGGACCCCCACTAATCAATACCCACTCATCATAGTGATCAACGGGGTCTCAGCAGCGGGACCCCCACTAATCAATACCCACTCATCATAGTGATCAACGGGGTCTCAGCAGCGGGACCCCCACTAATACCCACTCATCATACTGATCAATGGGGTCTCAGCAGCGGGACCCCCACTAATCAATACCCACTCATCATAGTGATCAACGGGGTCTCAGCAGCGGGACCCCCACTAATCAATACCCACTCATCATAGTGATCAGCAGGGTCTCAGCAGCGGGACCCCCACTAATCAATACCCGCTCATCATAGTGATCAGCAGGGTCTCAGCAGCGGGACCCCCACTAATCAATACCCGCTCATCATAGTGATCAACGGGGTCTCAGCAGCGGGACCCCCACTAATCAATACCCGCTCATCATAGTGATCAACGAGGTCTCAGCAGCGGGACCCCCACTAATCAATACCCACTCATCATAGTGATCAACGGGGTCTCAGCAGCGGGACCCCCACTAATACCCACTCATCATACTGATCAATGGGGTCTCAGCAGCGGGACCCCCACTAATCAATGCTTTTGACGTCTCCAGTACATGTCAAACGTTTTCCGATATAGCGGGTGCCGGGAGGTGCGGAGGCACTTGGTAAGTTATGGTTGTATAAATCTCCATATGTTAACGTCATGGTGCCATCTGCTGGTCAGTAGTGATATTACAGTCACTCTGTTCTGATTGGTGGAGGGAGGCTGGCGGGATGTGTTGGACTGGAAGAGGAGCTCTAGCGCGGGAGTTCCAGAGGAAGTGAGCTTTTCATGCGGCTGAATGGCGCCTCCTATTGCGGCTCCTCAATTCGAGTAAAGCCGAGCTCAGACGACCCTATTGGAATTGCGTGCTCTGTACGCCCATGTGATACGCGGTACCTCGCAGGCAGCCAATTATACTGCCTTACGCGGTTCCGCTCACATTCGCGTGTTGGAGTTGTGTAATACACAAGCATAAAATACAGCGAGGTAGAGCCCATATTGCTGCGTATATACATGCGCCCGGATGCAATTACATTCCGTATGGGCCGTGGTTACACGTGTCGTCGCTAAGTGACGGCGCAGGAAATATAAACAGGTTCCTGCGTGAGCACGCGGTCATGCGCAGTCCAGTTTGGCGGCTATAGGCGGACACAATTGGGTTCCGCAGGGCCACAGTTGGGTTCACAGCTGTGAAATGCTGCAGGAGCCCCGCAGTGTTTTACGCTTGCGGCCGTGTGAGCCCGGCCTGTCATTGCAAGGCGTCTGACCCTAAAGAGCAGCTGAGCCCAACCGGAGAAATCTCCTCAGAGAGAAGCGTTTTTGCAGCATCTGCTTTCCTGTCGCGCTCCCCCCCGCCTTGTGCTACCCCAACATCTTGGACCTGCAACCGGTGCTGAGTGCGCCGCTCCCATCAGAGGGAGAGAGCAATGAGAGGACTCATTCTGAACTTCACTGCAGGGTGGTGGCCACAGGGGGGCGCCACCTGTGGCGCTGGATACAAAGACATGATTGACATTCATTCACTAATGCTTTACATCTTTGGGCTTTCAGAAGAATTGAGTAGAGTCTTATTGTTTAATAAAGAGTTATGAGGCAACAACGGCGCCCCCTGTCTGTGACATTTCAGGCCTGTGATTGGGCACACCACAGAATGCACAGTCCTGCCACTCCTCAGCGGATCCTAATAGCAGAGCCCACTCCGTGGGAAGGGGACACAGAAACTTTGTTACCCATCTACTCCGATCAGTGATGGTCAAAAGGATCACCCGAGGTAAGACGCCCATGGAAAGAACTTATCTCAGCTTATGTAACTGACAATTCAGTAGTTAAGCAATAGCTTGGAGACCCCGCTGACAAAGGGGCGGAGTCACTGGGAGCAGATATAAGAAAGTCCCCACCTGTGGTGAAAGTAGATGAGATGGCTAATTGCAGGTCACATTAGCTGGGAGATTGGGTTTACGGGCCTACTGATGGAGCCTGAAAGTCTTTGGATGTCCCGGTCTACCACATAGCAGAACAATCATGTGTGTTGGCCAGCAAGGACTTGAAGAGACTCTTCTGGAAGCCGGCATGCTCCTTCTAAAGCCTCCCAAACACATTAGGCTTTGTCTCTTCCACTGTACCACATAACAGAATGGACGAACGTGTTGGCCAACAAGAGCCTCTTCCGGAAGCTGGACTCCTCCTTCTAAAGGCTACCATGCACAGTAGACCTTGGCTCTTCCCGTGTACTTACATAGCAGACGGTAAGTGTGTGTTGGCCAACAAGGATTTCAAGGCCTCTTCCAGTAGCTGGCCTCCTCCTTCTAAGAGACTGTTCCGAGATGCTCCATAGTCTAGCGATACTAAACCACAGAACCGCCAGTTGCCTCACCGCCACACTTAAGCTGATCACCCATGCTAAAGAGGAGTTGAATGAACCTCTGTTGTCTGCCTGAAGTCATCTTCCACATATGATTCAGGCCCTTTATGATGAGCCAAAGGTCACACTGACATTGAGGCGCATAAGAGACCATGCATGTTCCTAGGGCACAAGAGAGATAGCTGTGCCTGAGGCACTTGAGGTGAGGGAGCACATTTGTTCCTGAGACACTGATTTGGGAAACCCCTATTCTTGTGGTGCTTAAGATGGCCCAGCTGTTACTCTACAGTCATCTGATGAAGAGGCGTGTGTAAATCGAAACATTATTTTGCTGGTTTTAAGTGAAGCCTTGTTACTACTCTACCTTGTTACCTACTACTACTCTACCTCTACTACTCTTGCTACTGCTGCTACCTGTTACAAAAGCACTTAATAAAGGACACTTGTTCTGAGGTATTTGTAGGGTCACCTGTTCCTGACCACTTCAAGGGGTTGTCCAGTTCTAAAGTATTGATGGCCTATCTTTAGAATAGGTCATCATCAGTAGATCAATGGCTCCACCACCCAGGACACCCGCTGATTAGCTGTCTGTTAGGTCACTGTGCTTGTGCACTGAGCTGATTTCTTGCAGGAAGCAGACAGCTCCGTTTCCACTGCAGTGGTCAGGCTTGGTATTACACGCCACGTCCCAGTGGAAGTGACCAGGGATTTTGCCTGTAATAGCAGACCTAACCGCTACAGTGGGAACGGAGCTGTCCACTTCCTGCCGAAATTAGTTCAATTCACAAGAGGAGAACAGCTGATCAGAAGAGGTCCAAGGCATCAGACCCCAGCCAATTTACTATTGATGGCCTATCCTATTCTAAGGATCAATAGCTTGCAACTTAACGGGACAAAGTTTTATGGAAACATCTGGGACTTTCTGTTTTTTTGCCCCATAACACTGACAGTAATCAGGGGGGTCATTTCCTGATTTCGGGGTCATCATTAGATATAAGCACATAATGTAAGATGTCATTGGGGTCAGACGGCCGGCCCGCTGTAGACTCTTCACGGTGGACCTCAGCTGAGGGGATTTTCTGCGCTCTGTTATAACTTGTTCCCCCCGGTCTTAGTAACCCTGAGCGTCCGATAAGGCGCTCCGCGGATGACGGAATCAAAGGTTCGATTGTCTCTCCTAATCGTTAGGCAGGACAAAAAAACTGCCAGAAATTCCACCAAAAAATGCTGCTGGCAGCGAGGAGCGCGAGAGAATGCTGGGAGCCGACGAGAGCGTTACTGCTGGAGGAGGCAGATGGAATATCTCAAGGCCTTTCTTTCGCAATAATTAGGTACACGTGTAGAAGCAGGGGATCTGAGGACACTGAAGAACATGAGTAATACAGGAAGCCGGGCGCGCGGCGCAGCCAGGAACACGGGGAGGGGCGGAGACAGCAGACTTTCCTCGCTAAGATGCCTTTTATCTAAGAATATTCCTGATACCGCAAGAAATCTAATTAAGTGAACTTTTGTTTGCATTCGTCAAGGATTCTGCGATGTGACAGATCCTGCGAGCCGCGCGGTGTGCAGCGTCGCCCTCCGCAGGCTCACAAGGCAGGGCTCGCTTACACAACGCAGCAGGCATTTAAATACACACATGGCGCTGCCAAATGCTGGCACTTATCCGATTACCTGCCCTGCGCCAGCCAACTTGTTAAATGTTTCATCAACACAATTATAATGGCGCTAATATTCTGCTTCGACTTCATTATTTCATCATTAGAGACACCCAGGACAGGTGGGAATAGTCCGAGCGCCGCGCTGCAGGCAGATTACCAGCATTCCTTCCTACAATCTCATATTGCAGAGCTGAGTTTGTCATGTAAGCTTTTGGTGGTAGGAAACCATCAGCAAGTTGCTGCTGACAGCTCTGCGGCTCTTCTGCTTCCAATGCTTGCAGGTCATAACAGTATCCAGCTGGGAAGACCATTATCTATTACCCAGAGCTGTGAATGGCACCTCCTGAGGGGGCGCTGCGTCTACATGGACAGCTATTGATTACAATGGTGTAATACCTCATTTTTCCTGTGGGGGTGCTGCAAGAAAATAAAACACTTGCTGTCCACTTCAATACAAATCACAGCTGATTGCTGGATACCCTAAAATCAGTTTACTGTCCAGAGACTCTGCTGATAAAAAACAGCTGTCCAAACGGGGCGCCCTCTGCAACACCTCCTGGTCATTAACACTTCACAACCCAACTGCAATATTTAATTAGTTATATGTGAATGTGACTCTTTGGTTTGTCTTAATGAGCCCATCTGTTAACAGACCCTCCTTGCTGACAGTTTCCAGTGCTTTATTCTTGTTGCTCCCTGTGCTGGCGCTCCTGTTGTTTTCCAATAGCTAACTAGCAGCTACCTGCTCTTAGGTCCACATAAAGGTGTCTTCTGCCCCTGTGTATTCTATATGGGACGTACACATCTGTCACCTCCTTCCAAGATCACTTCTATGCCCCCCTCCCACTGTGTCCCCTTCATCACCTTCTGGCGCCAATTCAAGAAAATCACTTCCGGCGCCTATACCTACCGATATCCTAACACAAGAGAACACAAGGGCAGGAGTAGAACCACAACCCTCAGCATGCAGACGGCAGATCGCTATATGGAGGGGCATTACACAGGCGCAAGATACTGCCCCGCCCTTGTATTCTTACCAGTATGTCAGTCGGTCCGGCCGCTGGCAGGGATTTTCTTGATTTGATATGTCTTCTGTTAGTAGTTTGTAGTATTAGTGTAAGGCCCCGCAGAGGACGAGCAGCCGCAACGCTGGGCTGCGAGCTTCCGTATTTTGGCCAAAATATTAACTAAGTACCTCGTATTCATCAGTATCTTTGCAGCATGAAGTCTGGCTTTACATGCTGGAGAAGTGCGGGGTGTCAGTGCCCATGTGGGTCACTATGGAGGTGCAAGACAACCTGCAGGGTGTTGATGCCCATATGGATCACTATTGAGGTGCAAGACAACCTGCAGGGTGTCAGTGCCCATGTGGGTCACTATGGAGGTGCAAGACAACCTGCAGGGTGTTGGTGACTGTGTGGTTCACTATGGAGGTGCAGGACAACCCACAGGGTGTTGGTGCCCATATGGATCACTATTGAGGTGCAAGACAACCCACAGGGTGTTGGTGTTCGTGTGGGCCACTATGGAGGTGCAAGACAACCTGCAGGGTATCGGTGCCCGTGTGGGCCACTATGGAGGTGCAAGACAACCTGCAGGGTGTCGGTGCCCGTGTGGGTCACTATGGAGGTGCAAGACAACCCGCAGGGTGTCGGTGCCCGTGTGGGTCACTATGGAGGTGCAGGACAACCTGCAGGGTGTTGGTGTCCGTGTGGGCCACTATGGAGGTGCAAGACAACCTGCAGGGTGTTTTGTGCCTGTGTGGATCACTATGGAGGTGCAAGACAACCCGCAGGGTGTCAGTGCCCGTGTGGTTCACCATGGAGGTGCAAGACAACCCGCAGGGTGTCAGTGCCCGTGTGGTTCACCATGGAGGTGCAGGACAACCCACAGGGTGTTGGTGCCCGTGTGGGCCACTATGGAGGTGCAAGACAACCTGCAGGGTGTTGGTGCCTGTGTGGATCACTATGGAGGTGCAAGACAACCCGCAGGGTGTCGGTGCCCGTGTGGTTCACCATGGAGGTGCAGGACAACCCGCAGGGTGTCGGTGCCCGTGTGGTTCACCATGGAGGTGCAGGACAACCCCCGGGTGTTGGTGTCCGTGTGGATCACTATGGAGGTGCAGGACAACCCGCAGGGTGTTGGTGTTCGTGTGGGCCACTATGGAGGTGCAGGACAACCTGCGGAGGAATCGTATTGGATACCATTAATAGGCTGTAGGCCTGCATGGTGCACTACACGTATCAGCTGGTCCGGCACCCTTTTGTATGCCTCACCTATATGCAGGTATAATACTCAGCCCCCCACCATGCGGTCGGGTGTGACTGGTTGTGCATCTTCAGGCTCCAACACCATTTTTACCTGTAGGGCTACCTTGTGATGCTTCCAACCCATGGAGCCCTAACAACATTCATCACTCCCAACTTCTCTCATAGAGCTCTTGCCACCTTATGGACTCCCACCCATGCAGAGCCCCTGTTATCTTGTGACCCACCCACCCCACAGACCACTAACACCCTATATCTCTGCTAGCCTTCTTCACAGAATCCCAGCCACCCTCTTGAATCCCACCCCTGCGGAGCCCCTGGAAACCCACACCTTGCCCCAGACAGGCTGTATGCACTGGTTCTGAGGGGTACAGAAACACCCTTGCCAACCTTGTATTTCCATAATTAAACAGCTTGGGGGTTGACCATTTTCTCCTGATGCAGGTATAGCTACAGATGTACATGTAACCATGTGTATTAGAGGCTGTTGTGTCCGCAGAGCTCAGCTACATATTACATCCTGCACCGAGATCTTCCACTCCTGCAGGTTTATGCGCAGTCCTATAGATTCATCATGTGCCATAACCAGGCTGATCTAACTCAGCTCTGCTGCATCCGTATCTCAGAACCGCCATATTGCTGATGCCAGATTCATGCTGCTATGTGCCACATGCAATAATGGCTTTATGACATGTTGTAGAGCCGGGAGTTCCCATAGGAAAACCAAATCCTTCCTTCCTCTTTCTACAGAAAGCGCTCAACGAGTCTTGACCTTTCTTCCTCGCGGAGCACGAAGTCGCTACACATGAGAATTTCTCCTTTTTCTCACGACCTTTGGAAAAAAGCAACAACTTTTGAGTAAAAAATAAAAAGTGTCAACGACACGGCGGTAATGATCGTCATATATGGAGAGGCGCGGCGGCGTAGTCAGGCCGAGCTCTGTAAATATGGCCGAGCGGGATTCTCAAGGCGCGGTATATATAGAACAAAGACTCCATGATGACTACGGAAGATCTGCATATAGATATAACAACATTAACCGGCACGATAACCGAACCCGCTGCTTAACCCCTTAGTGACGCCGCCGCTTTAGTCTTAAGGACGCAGCACTTTTTTTTGGGGGGGGGGGGGGGGATTTTGGTCCCCACTTTTCAAAAGCCATACCTTTTTTATTTTTGCGCTGCACGTCTCAGGGCCTGTGTTCTGCGCGGTGAGCGGTGGTTTTTATTGGATTACTTTGGGGTACATATTCTGTATTGTAGAACTTATTACATTTTTTGGAGGGAGAACATCAATTCTGTCATATTTATTTTAGCGTTCGCCGCATTCACACGGCTGAGATTCTCATGCGAGATTTGCGTGTTTTGAGACGCACAAATCTTGCACGAATATGAAGCCCACATATTCATACACATGCGCAATTTTTTTTTCCTGCATCGAACCGCAATGGGATTTGGAGGCAAAATGTCAGGAATATGCTATCTTCGGGCGTGCCCTCACATTGCATCACCCATTGTCTTCGATTGCACATGCGGCAGCATTAGAGGGTCGCGGCCCAATATCGCACTCGCCCGTGTGTAAGGATGATTGCAACAATATCAAAATTAGATATATTTTTTAGTTTTTTTTATTTTTTAGAAGTTTTTTTTTTTTTTCTCGTGTTCTCGTGTAACGATTTGTATTTTTTAGTGGTACTGTTTTGGGGTACAGCTGATTTTTTTGCTTTCTAGGTTTTTTATAGCATTTGCTGTGCAGGATAAAAAGGGTGTTCAATTTTTTGTATGGGTTGTTATTGATGAGCGAGCACGCTCGGTTAAGGCAGTTACTTGAGCGAGCATTGCCCTTCTCGAGTAGCTGCATACACATCCGAGAGAAATTCGGGGGGGCAGTGTGGGTGGGGAGGAGAGAGAGAAATCTGTCTCACTCCCCCCCCCCCCCCCCCTGAATTTTCTCGCTCATCTCTAGTTGTTATGGATGTGGTGATAACAAATAATTTTTTAATTTAATGTTTTTTAAAAACAAATTGGAAATAACACACAAAATGTTTTAAATTACTATCTTTTACATTTTTTAAAACAGCTTTTATTTTTTTTTTACACCCCGGTAGGGGACTTGAACATATGAAGCTATGATCGCTCTGATTATACATTTCAGTACATCTTCACTGCAATGTATTATCACTTATGGTAGACTTGAATGCCATTGTCTGGTACCTGGTACATTTACCAGGCATATATTCCTCATTAGAGGATCTCCTGCGTTGCTAGGAATGGGGAATTCTTGTTTTTCACAGGTATGTACGCATTTACCCCACCCCACGCTAATGATCTCAGAGGGGCCGGGGAGAGGTATGCTCTAAGGGGGTCAGAGAGATCCAGCGTTAGACCTTCGGAGGTGCACTACGGCGTATGGACCTTCTCATTTGTTCCCAGTGACTCTGCACAATTGGGGGGTTATTTGACCTTTTGTTCTGCATGCGTGCAGGAGCCTGGGAAAGCTGGGTACAAATCCACCTGTACTCTAACCACTGCGCTTGCAATCCTACTAGAGTGATCAATCGAGGCTCTGCCGTGACAAGCGGTCATAGAGGCAAGAGTGCTCGGATTAGTGGATTGCCACAAGTCGGTGATAGAGGCAGGATCGGTCGGGGGGTCCCCTCTCTCGCCGTGACACAAGAAACCTATCACTTGTAATTTTATGGATTTTTTTTGTTATAAAAGAAGAATAAAAGTAGTGTTTTTGAGGAGCTTTTGTTGCTATTCAAGACATTTGAGCAGCTGAGAACCTTCAAGCTAGACCCGGTTAAATGCGACCTACTAACCAGATGAAGACAGCGCTGTGCTATGTGTTTTGGAATCTATCTTGAGCTCCTAAGAAGGGGCCACGTGGGGCTTCATTTAGGCATATTGTATCCAATCCAAATTATAATGTGCTTATAGATTAACCCCTGGGGCAACTAACAGGGTCACTATTACTTCTAGGACCACTAATAGGGTCATTATTACTACTGGGATCACTAATAGTGATTGCTATTACTAATGGGGCCCTTAGCAGGCTCCCTATTACTTCTGGGGCCACTATGGTTGGTTACTATTACTACTCTGACCACTAACAGGGTCACTATTCCTACTGGTCCCACAAAGGGTGGCACTTACTATTTGGGTCACTGTTACTCTGTCACTTCATACAAGTCTTACTGGTTCAGATATGTGTTGGGTAGCCTGTATATTTGGGCTTTCAATGCCTGTAAAAAGAGTCGTTTATTTGGGAGGGGGGTGGGCATTTTATGTGTTGCTTCAGGAAGAATAAAGACTTGGAGCACCCGTGAGACCCCCACCCCACAGTTTGGGTTTGATGGAACTTTTTAACTTTACGACTTTGCCATGTTACTTGCTGCATCAGACTCCACTGCATCTGCGCACACGAGACGGGTCATTAGACTCCAAGAAGACTATTTACATGGACACATTTGTATCACTTGTAGGTTAACGTGAGGCACGGATTCTGCGCTTGTTAATATAATGTGACTTTCCACCGAGCAGGTTCATCCTGCAGATATCCTGGAATTCTGTGAATTCAGCAGAAAACATTGACAAACGGACATAAGGAACATATTGTCTCCTTCTAAGTATCTGGACACAGTAGGGGCTTCAGAGGAGCGCAGTGTTGTTCCAGGCGATGCGTGCTGTGTAGTTTCAATTGGCCGTTTCATCATTGTACAAACTGCGGATATTCCACATTCTCCACCTACATCACATCTGATTATCTTCTCATATTCTGTAATAAGACATTCTTGGTATAGTGAGAAGTCTGCAGAATCCACAAGCTGCAGATTCCAATGTCTGCAGAGTCAGTAATCTATTGTCCTTGTAAGATCATGTCAAGGTCCATAGAAAAATATTACTACACGCTACAGACACGACATGTAAAGAGTAACATACTGTACATATTTATATATATGGTATTGTACATAGGGGGCAGTATTATAGTAGTTATATTCTTGTACATAGGGGGCAGTATTATAGTAGTTATATTCTTGTACATAGGGGGCAGTATTAGAGTAGTTATATTCTTGTACATAGGAGGCAGTATTATAGTAGTTATATTCTTGTACATAGGAGGCAGTATTATAGTAATCCTATTCTTGTACATATGGGGCAGTATTATAGTAGTTATATTCTTGTACATAGGCGGCAGTATTATAGTAGTTATATTCTTGTACATAGGAGGCAGTATTATAGTAGTTATATTCTTGTACATAGGGGCAGTATTATAGTAGTTATATTCTTGTACATAGGGGGCAGTATTATAGTAGTTATATTCTTGTACATAGGGGGCAGTATTATAGTAGTTATATTCTTGTACATAGGGGGCAGTATTATAGTAGTTATATTCTTGTACATAGGAGGCAGTATTATAGTAGTTATATTCTTGTACATAGGAACAGTATTATAGTAGTTATATTCTTGTACATAGGAGGCAGTATTATAGTAGTTATATTCTTGTACATAGGAGCAGTATTATAGTAGTTATATTTTTGTACATAGGAGTCGGTATTATAGTAGTTATATTCTTGCACATAGGGGGCAGTATTATAGTAGTTATATTCTTGTACATAGGAGGCAGTTTTATAGTAGTTATATTCTTGTACATAGGAGGCAGTATTATAGTAGTTATATTCTTGTACATAGGGGGCAGTATTATAGTAGTTATATTCTTGTACATAGGGGGCAGTATTATAGTAGTTATATTCTTGTACATAGGAGGCAGTATTATAGTAGTTATATTCTTGTACATAGGGAGCAGTATTATAGTAGTTATATTCTTGTACATAGGGGCAGTATTATAGTAGTTATATTCTTGTACATAGGGAGCAGTATTATAGTAGTTATATTCTTGTACATAGGCGCAGTATTATAGTAGTTATATTATTGTACACAGGGGGCAGTATTATAGTAGTTATATTCTTGTACATAGGAGGCTGTATTATAGTAGTTATATTCTTGTACATAGGGGGAAGTATTATAGTAGTTATATTCTAGTACACAGGGGGCAGTATTATAGTAGTTATATTCTTGTACATAGGGGGCAGTATTATAGTAGTTATATTCTTGTACAAAGGGGACAGTATTATAGTAGTTATATTCTTGTACATAGGAGGCAGTATTATAGTAGTTATATTCTTGTACATAGGCGCAGTATTATAGTAGTTATATTCTTGTACACAGGGGGCAGTATTATAGTAGTTATATTCTTGTACATAGGAGGCAGTATTATAGTAGTTATATTCTTGTACATAGGGGGAAGTATTATAGTAGTTATATTCTAGTACACAGGGGGCAGTATTATAGTAGTTATATTCTTGTACATAGGGGGCAGTATTATAGTAGTTATATTCTTGTACATAGGAGGCAGTATTATAGTAGTTATATTCTTGTACAAAGGGGACAGTATTATAGTAGTTATATTCTTGTACATAGGGGGCAGTATTATAGTAGTTATATTCTTGTACATAGGAACAGTATTATAGTAGTTATATTCTTGTACATAGGGGGCAGTATTATAGTAGTTATATTCTTGTACATAGGAGGCAGTATTATAGTAGTTATATTCTTGTACATAGGGGGTAGTATTATAGTAGTTATATTCTTGTACATAGGAGGCAGTATTATAGTAGTTATATTCTTGTACATAGGAGCAGTATTATAGTAGTTATATTTTTGTACATAGGAGTCGGTATTATAGTAGTTATATTCTTGTACATAGGGGGCAGTATTATAGTAGTTATATTCTTGTACATAGGAGGCAGTTTTATAGTAGTTATATTCTTGTACATAGGGAGCAGTATTATAGTAGTTATATTCTTGTACATAGGGGGCAGTATTATAGTAGTTATATTCTTGTACATAGGGGGCAGAATTATAGTAGTTATATTCTTGTACATAGGAGGCAGTATTATAGTAGTTATATTCTTGTACATAGGGAGCAGTATTATAGTAGTTATATTCTTGTACATAGGGGCAGTATTATAGTAGTTATATTCTTGTACATAGGGAGCAGTATTATAGTAGTTATATTCTTGTACATAGGCGCAGTATTATAGTAGTTATATTCTTGTACACAGGGGGCAGTATTATAGTAGTTATATTCTTGTACATAGGAGGCAGTATTATAGTAGTTATATTCTTGTACATAGGGGGAAGTATTATAGTAGTTATATTCTAGTACACAGGGGGCAGTATTATAGTAGTTATATTCTTGTACATAGGGGGCAGTATTATAGTAGTTATATTCTTGTACAAAGGGGACAGTATTATAGTAGTTATATTCTTGTACATAGGAGGCAGTATTATAGTAGTTATATTCTTGTACATAGGCGCAGTATTATAGTAGTTATATTCTTGTACATAGGAGGCAGTATTATAGTAGTTATATTCTTGTACATAGGGGGAAGTATTATAGTAGTTATATTCTAGTACACAGGGGGCAGTATTATAGTAGTTATATTCTTGTACATAGGGGGCAGTATTATAGTAGTTATATTCTTGTACATAGGGGGCAGTATTATAGTAGTTATATTCTTGTACATAGGAGCAGTATTATAGTAGTTATATTCTTGTACATGGGGCAGTATTATAGTAGTTATATTCTTGTACATAGGGGGCAGTATTATAGTAGTTATATTCTTGTACATAGGGGGCAGTATTATAGTAGTTATATTCTTGTACATAGGGGGCGGTATTATAGTAGTTATATTCTTGTACAAAGGGGACAGTATTATAGTAGTTATATTCTTGTACATAGGGGGCAGTATTATAGTAGTTATATTCTTGTACATAGGAACAGTATTATAGTAGTTATATTCTTGTACATAGGAGCAGTATTATAGTAGTTATATTTTTGTACATAGGAGGCAGTATTATAGTAGTTATATTCTTGTACATAGGCGCAGTATTATAGTAGTTATATTCTTGTACACAGGGGGCAGTATTATAGTAGTTATATTCTTGTACATAGGAGGCAGTATTATAGTAGTTATATTCTTGTACATAGGGGGAAGTATTATAGTAGTTATATTCTAGTACACAGGGGGCAGTATTATAGTAGTTATATTCTTGTACATAGGGGGCAGTATTATAGTAGTTATATTCTTGTACAAAGGGGACAGTATTATAGTAGTTATATTCTTGTACATAGGAGGCAGTATTATAGTAATTATATTCTTGTACATAGGCGCAGTATTATAGTAGTTATATTCTTGTACACAGGGGGCAGTATTATAGTAGTTATATTCTTGTACATAGGAGGCAGTATTATAGTAGTTATATTCTTGTACATAGGGGGAAGTATTATAGTAGTTATATTCTAGTACACAGGGGGCAGTATTATAGTAGTTATATTCTTGTACATAGGGGGCAGTATTATAGTAGTTATATTCTTGTACATAGGGGGCAGTATTATAGTAGTTATATTCTTGTACATAGGAACAGTATTATAGTAGTTATATTCTTGTACATAGGGGGCAGTATTATAGTAGTTATATTCTTGTACATAGGAGGCAGTATTATAGTAGTTATATTCTTGTACATAGGAACAGTATTATAGTAGTTATATTATTGTACACAGGGGGCAGTATTATAGTAGTTATATTCTTGTACATAGGAGGCTGTATTATAGTAGTTATATTCTTGTACATAGGGGGAAGTATTATAGTAGTTATATTCTAGTACACAGGGGGCAGTATTATAGTAGTTATATTCTTGTACATAGGGGGCAGTATTATAGTAGTTATATTCTTGTACAAAGGGGACAGTATTATAGTAGTTATATTCTTGTACATAGGAGGCAGTATTATAGTAGTTATATTCTTGTACATAGGCGCAGTATTATAGTAGTTATATTCTTGTACACAGGGGGCAGTATTATAGTAGTTATATTCTTGTACATAGGAGGCAGTATTATAGTAGTTATATTCTTGTACATAGGGGGAAGTATTATAGTAGTTATATTCTAGTACACAGGGGGCAGTATTATAGTAGTTATATTCTTGTACATAGGGGGCAGTATTATAGTAGTTATATTCTTGTACATAGGAGGCAGTATTATAGTAGTTATATTCTTGTACAAAGGGGACAGTATTATAGTAGTTATATTCTTGTACATAGGGGGCAGTATTATAGTAGTTATATTCTTGTACATAGGAACAGTATTATAGTAGTTATATTCTTGTACATAGGGGGCAGTATTATAGTAGTTATATTCTTGTACATAGGAGGCAGTATTATAGTAGTTATATTCTTGTACATAGGGGGTAGTATTATAGTAGTTATATTCTTGTACATAGGAGGCAGTATTATAGTAGTTATATTCTTGTACATAGGAGCAGTATTATAGTAGTTATATTTTTGTACATAGGAGTCGGTATTATAGTAGTTATATTCTTGTACATAGGGGGCAGTATTATAGTAGTTATATTCTTGTACATAGGAGGCAGTTTTATAGTAGTTATATTCTTGTACATAGGGAGCAGTATTATAGTAGTTATATTCTTGTACATAGGGGGCAGTATTATAGTAGTTATATTCTTGTACATAGGGGGCAGAATTATAGTAGTTATATTCTTGTACATAGGAGGCAGTATTATAGTAGTTATATTCTTGTACATAGGGAGCAGTATTATAGTAGTTATATTCTTGTACATAGGGGCAGTATTATAGTAGTTATATTCTTGTACATAGGGAGCAGTATTATAGTAGTTATATTCTTGTACATAGGCGCAGTATTATAGTAGTTATATTCTTGTACACAGGGGGCAGTATTATAGTAGTTATATTCTTGTACATAGGAGGCAGTATTATAGTAGTTATATTCTTGTACATAGGGGGAAGTATTATAGTAGTTATATTCTAGTACACAGGGGGCAGTATTATAGTAGTTATATTCTTGTACATAGGGGGCAGTATTATAGTAGTTATATTCTTGTACAAAGGGGACAGTATTATAGTAGTTATATTCTTGTACATAGGAGGCAGTATTATAGTAGTTATATTCTTGTACATAGGCGCAGTATTATAGTAGTTATATTCTTGTACACAGGGGCAGTATTATAGTAGTTATATTCTTGTACATAGGAGGCAGTATTATAGTAGTTATATTCTTGTACATAGGGGGAAGTATTATAGTAGTTATATTCTAGTACACAGGGGGCAGTATTATAGTAGTTATATTCTTGTACATAGGGGGCAGTATTATAGTAGTTATATTCTTGTACATAGGGGGCAGTATTATAGTAGTTATATTCTTGTACATAGGAGCAGTATTATAGTAGTTATATTCTTGTACATGGGGCAGTATTATAGTAGTTATATTCTTGTACATAGGGGGCAGTATTATAGTAGTTATATTCTTGTACATAGGGGGCAGTATTATAGTAGTTATATTCTTGTACATAGGGGGCGGTATTATAGTAGTTATATTCTTGTACAAAGGGGACAGTATTATAGTAGTTATATTCTTGTACATAGGGGGCAGTATTATAGTAGTTATATTCTTGTACATAGGAACAGTATTATAGTAGTTATATTCTTGTACATAGGAGCAGTATTATAGTAGTTATATTTTTGTACATAGGAGGCAGTATTATAGTAGTTATATTCTTGTACATAGGCGCAGTATTATAGTAGTTATATTCTTGTACACAGGGGGCAGTATTATAGTAGTTATATTCTTGTACATAGGAGGCAGTATTATAGTAGTTATATTCTTGTACATAGGGGGAAGTATTATAGTAGTTATATTCTAGTACACAGGGGGCAGTATTATAGTAGTTATATTCTTGTACATAGGGGGCAGTATTATAGTAGTTATATTCTTGTACAAAGGGGACAGTATTATAGTAGTTATATTCTTGTACATAGGAGGCAGTATTATAGTAGTTATATTCTTGTACATAGGCGCAGTATTATAGTAGTTATATTCTTGTACACAGGGGGCAGTATTATAGTAGTTATATTCTTGTACATAGGAGGCAGTATTATAGTAGTTATATTCTTGTACATAGGGGGAAGTATTATAGTAGTTATATTCTAGTACACAGGGGGCAGTATTATAGTAGTTATATTCTTGTACATAGGGGGCAGTATTATAGTAGTTATATTCTTGTACATAGGGGGCAGTATTATAGTAGTTATATTCTTGTACATAGGAACAGTATTATAGTAGTTATATTCTTGTACATAGGGGGCAGTATTATAGTAGTTATATTCTTGTACATAGGAGGCAGTATTATAGTAGTTATATTCTTGTACATAGGAACAGTATTATAGTAGTTATATTCTTGTACATAGGGGGCAGTATTATAGTAGTTATATTCTTGTACATAGGAGGCAGTATTATAGTAGTTATATTCTTGTACATAGGGGGTAGTATTATAGTAGTTATATTCTTGTACATAGGAGGCAGTATTATAGTAGTTATATTCTTGTACATAGGAGCAGTATTATAGTAGTTATATTTTTGTACATAGGAGTCGGTATTATAGTAGTTATATTCTTGCACATAGGGGGCAGTATTATAGTTCTTATATTCTTGTACATAGGAGGCAGTTTTATAGTAGTTATATTCTTGTACATAGGGAGCAGTATTATAGTAGTTATATTCTTGTACATAGGGGGCAGTATTATAGTAGTTATATTCTTGTACATAGGGGGCAGTATTATAGTAGTTATATTCTTGTACATAGGAGGCAGTATTATAGTAGTTATATTCTTGTACATAGGGAGCAGTATTATAGTAGTTATATTCTTGTACATAGGGGCAGTATTATAGTAGTTATATTCTTGTACATAGGGAGCAGTATTATAGTAGTTATATTCTTGTACATAGGCGCAGTATTATAGTAGTTATGTTCTTGTACA
Source organism: Eleutherodactylus coqui (assembly GCF_035609145.1). NCBI lineage: Eukaryota > Metazoa > Chordata > Amphibia > Anura > Eleutherodactylidae > Eleutherodactylus > Eleutherodactylus coqui. The sequence goes on from NC_089845.1 coordinate 169,764,506, forward strand.
CAGGGGGCAGTATTATAGTAGTTATATTCTTGTACATAGGAGGCAGTATTATAGTAGTTATATTCTTGTACATAGGGGGAAGTATTATAGTAGTTATATTCTAGTACACAGGGGGCAGTATTATAGTAGTTATATTCTTGTACATAGGGGGCAGTATTATAGTAGTTATATTCTTGTACAAAGGGGACAGTATTATAGTAGTTATATTCTTGTACATAGGAGGCAGTATTATAGTAGTTATATTCTTGTACATAGGCGCAGTATTATAGTAGTTATATTCTTGTACACAGGGGGCAGTATTATAGTAGTTATATTCTTGTACATAGGAGGCAGTATTATAGTAGTTATATTCTTGTACATAGGGGGAAGTATTATAGTAGTTATATTCTAGTACACAGGGGGTAGTATTATAGTAGTTATATTCTTGTACATAGGAGGCAGTATTATAGTAGTTATATTCTTGTACATAGGAGCAGTATTATAGTAGTTATATTTTTGTACATAGGAGTCGGTATTATAGTAGTTATATTCTTGTACATAGGGGGCAGTATTATAGTAGTTATATTCTTGTACATAGGAGGCAGTTTTATAGTAGTTATATTCTTGTACATAGGGAGCAGTATTATAGTAGTTATATTCTTGTACATAGGGGGAAGTATTATAGTAGTTATATTCTAGTACACAGGGGGCAGTATTATAGTAGTTATATTCTTGTACATAGGGGGCAGTATTATAGTAGTTATATTCTTGTACAAAGGGGACAGTATTATAGTAGTTTTATTCTTGTACATAGGAGGCAGTATTATAGTAGTTATATTCTTGTACATAGGCACAGTATTATAGTAGTTATATTCTAGTACACAGGGGGCAGTATTATAGTAGTTATATTCTTGTACATAGGGGGCAGTATTATAGTAGTTATATTCTTGTACATAGGGGGCAGTATTATAGTAGTTATATTCTTGTACATAGGAGCAGTATTATAGTAGTTATATTCTTGTACATGGGGCAGTATTATAGTAGTTATATTCTTGTACATAGGGGGCAGTATTATAGTAGTTATATTCTTGTACATAGGAGGCAGTATTATAGTAGTTATATTCTTGTACATAGGGGGTAGTATTATAGTAGTTATATTCTTGTACATAGGAGGCAGTATTATAGTAGTTATATTCTTGTACATAGGAGCAGTATTATAGTAGTTATATTTTTGTACATAGGAGTCGGTATTATAGTAGTTATATTCTTGTACATAGGGGGCAGTATTATAGTAGTTATATTCTTGTACATAGGAGGCAGTTTTATAGTAGTTATATTCTTGTACATAGGGAGCAGTATTATAGTAGTTATATTCTTGTACATAGGGGGAAGTATTATAGTAGTTATATTCTAGTACACAGGGGGCAGTATTATAGTAGTTATATTCTTGTACATAGGGGGCAGTATTATAGTAGTTATATTCTTGTACAAAGGGGACAGTATTATAGTAGTTTTATTCTTGTACATAGGAGGCAGTATTATAGTAGTTATATTCTTGTACATAGGCACAGTATTATAGTAGTTATATTCTAGTACACAGGGGGCAGTATTATAGTAGTTATATTCTTGTACATAGGGGGCAGTATTATAGTAGTTATATTCTTGTACATAGGGGGCAGTATTATAGTAGTTATATTCTTGTACATAGGAGCAGTATTATAGTAGTTATATTCTTGTACATGGGGCAGTATTATAGTAGTTATATTCTTGTACATAGGGGGCAGTATTATAGTAGTTATATTCTTGTACATAGGGGGCAGTATTATAGTAGTTATATTCTTGTACATAGGGGGCGGTATTATAGTAGTTATATTCTTGTACAAAGGGGACAGTATTATAGTAGTTATATTCTTGTACATAGGGGGCAGTATTATAGTAGTTATATTCTTGTACATAGGAACAGTATTATAGTAGTTATATTCTTGTACATAGGAGCAGTATTATAGTAGTTATATTTTTGTACATAGGAGGCAGTATTATAGTAGTTATATTCTTGTACATAGGCGCAGTATTATAGTAGTTATATTCTTGTACACAGGGGGCAGTATTATAGTAGTTATATTCTTGTACATAGGAGGCAGTATTATAGTAGTTATATTCTTGTACATAGGGGGAAGTATTATAGTAGTTATATTCTAGTACACAGGGGGCAGTATTATAGTAGTTATATTCTTGTACATAGGGGGCAGTATTATAGTAGTTATATTCTTGTACAAAGGGGACAGTATTATAGTAGTTATATTCTTGTACATAGGAGGCAGTATTATAGTAGTTATATTCTTGTACATAGGCGCAGTATTATAGTAGTTATATTCTTGTACACAGGGGGCAGTATTATAGTAGTTATATTCTTGTACATAGGAGGCAGTATTATAGTAGTTATATTCTTGTACATAGGGGGAAGTATTATAGTAGTTATATTCTAGTACACAGGGGGCAGTATTATAGTAGTTATATTCTTGTACATAGGGGGCAGTATTATAGTAGTTATATTCTTGTACATAGGGGGCAGTATTATAGTAGTTATATTCTTGTACATAGGAGGCAGTATTATAGTAGTTATATTCTTGTACATAGGGGGCAGTATTATAGTAGTTATATTCTTGTACATAGGGGGGCAGTATTATAGTAGTTATATTCTTGTACATAGAAGGCAGTATTATATTAGTTATATTCTTGTACATAGGAGCAGTATTATAGTAGTTATATTCTTGTACATAGGGGGCAGTATTATAGTAGTTATATTCTTGTACATAGGGGGCAGTATTATAGTAGTTATATTCTTGTACATAGGGGGCAGTATTATAGTAGTTATACTCTTGTACATAAGAGGCAGTATTATAGTAGTTATATTCTTGTACATAGGATGCAGTATTATAGTAGTTATATTCTTGTACATAGGGGGCAGTATTATAGTAGTTATACTCTTGTACATAAGAGGCACTATTATAGTATTTATATTCCTGTACATAGGAGGCAGTATTATAGTAGTTATATTCTTGTACATAGGATGCAGTATTATAGTAGTTATATTCTTGTACTTAGGGGGCAGTATTACAGTAGTTATATTCTTGTACATAGGGGGCAGTATTATAGTAGTTATACTCTTGTACATAAGAGGCACTATTATAGTATTTATATTCCTGTACATAGGAGCAGTATTATAGTATTTATATTCCTGTACATAGGAGGCAGTATTATAGTAGTTATATTCTTGTGCATAGGGGGCAGTATTATAGTAGTTATATTCTTGTACATAGGGGGCAGTATTATAGTTGTTATATTCTTGTACATAGGGGGCAGTATTATAGTAGTTATATTCTTGTACATAGGGGGCAGTATTATAGTAGTTATATTCTTGTACATAGGAGGCAGTATTATAGTAGTTATATTCTTGTATATAGGGGGCAGTATTATAGTTTTTCGTCCCCATAATGAGCCCAGAAGAAAGGTGAGGTCAGTTCAGTGTGAAAAGTTAATAACAATAGATCTCTCCACATACACTGTTGCAGAGACAATTTAAGAAAGAAAACTATTTAGTAAAACTTTGCAATAATTTCACCTCAACAATTAGTTGATCGCAGTAATATAGGTGCAAATGGAATAAGATATGAAAATAATCAGTAATATGCTTGCTCGAAATCATTGTATAGTTTAGAAATCTACTATGTAGTGAATATATTTAGACGTCTTAAATATCTTCATTGAAACCAGTGGATTGTTCTGTTTTCCGTGTGATAGAGGGACATCTTCTGGTAGGACCTGGGATATACAGATGTACAATACTGAATATTTTCTGTGAGACGTTGTGCAGAATCATCATGTAATAAACCTGTTTTTACCCTTCAGCCTCTTATTACCATTAGAATGAGGTGTATTTCTCTTAATTTAGTGTCCGGTTGCGTCTCTGAGCTCATCCATGTGGTAGAACTGCTTTACGGTCTCCATCAGTCCCATAATCCTTGACTGAAGTGTAAGCTGCCATGATTGACTGCTGCTCTTGTGTGTTGAGGAGGAATGAGGGACTCGGGACCCCTGTCCAAAGTGACTGCCTGAGGCTCCAGCAGTGGTGCCTGTGGATAGGTGGTCTGCCAGGCTTTGACTTGAGCCCACCCTGTCTTCATAGTGCTGCCACATCTGCCAACCGTTAATGGATTTTACAAGGGGGGACTGTTCCCAGTCCACTGCTATGATCAGGCTTGATTGCAGCTCTCAGAGGGTTAACGGGCGTGCGGATGTGTATTACAGTCATCACCCTTGTGGTGGTCCTGTGGGCAGAGCTGATGTCCCCCACAAACACCGTTATACTACAGGAGTCAAAGGGCCTCAAGAACCTCGATCCGAAGTGAGCAGGACGGCGAACGGAAAGGTGAATGATGATCAAATAAAAGCACTCTTGCAAAGAAAGAGAAGAAGAAATACGACTTACCTGGCGCAAGCGGGGGGATCCCCAGGAGGGACCAACCTACTAGCACCTGAAGTCCTGGCAAGCTCACCAATAGTCATCGTTATGTCCCGCAGGGCATCCACAACGTAGCGGAGCAGCAAGAAGACGGGTAAAGACAAATAATAAGGAGGGACGCAAACCCTCTGCGCTCATAAGGATAGAGCCAGGAATTAGAGAAGAGGTAGGTCACTTACATGGGGGGAGGGGGTGTAACCCCTGGATAGGAGATCCCCCTCCTTAGGGCCAAAAAGCCAAATGGAGATAGATGTCCAATAGAAGGAGTGTCTTTAATGGTGATACAGGTAGGTTTCGGTGTAAGCATACGCCTGGTTCAAGCATACACATTAGAAAACAGAAGGGTATTTATAAAGGACTAGCTTACTTGTCACATGTTGCTGCGAAGACAGACATACAGACATTCATTCGTTTTTATATATCTAGATACCAACCAATCACAGCGCAGCTTTCATGTTACCTCAGTGGTATAATATATAACAACCAATCGCAGCGCAGCTTTCATGTTACCTCAGCTTTATAATATATAACACCCAATCACAGCACAGCTTTCATGTTACCTCAGTATAATATATAACAACCAATCACAGCGCAGCTTTCATGTTACCTCAGCAGTATAATATATAACAACCAATCACAGCGCAGCTTTCATGTTACCTCAGCAGTATAATATATAACAACCAATCACAGCGCAGCTTTCATGTTACCTCAGTATAATATATAACAACCAATCACAGCGCAGCTTTCATGTTACCTCAGCAGTATAATATATAACAACCAATCACAGCGCAGCTTTCATGTTACCTCAGCAGTATAATATATAACAACCAATCACAGCGCAGCTTTCATGTTACCTCAGTATAATATATAACAACCAATTACAGCACAGCTTTCATGTTACCTCAGTGGTATAATATATAGCAACCAATCGTAGCGCAGCTTTCATGCAACCTCAGTAGTATAAGAAATAGCAACCAATCACAGCACAGCTTTCATGTTACCTCAGCAGTCTCAGGAAGTGAGAGAATTAGATTCCGTACGTAAAATTTGGACGCTAATTCTTTTGCGCATAGAATTGAATAATGGAGTTGGGACCCATTAGCTTCTCCTATTTATGACATATTCAATGCCCGTGCCAAATTTCAAGTTTCTATGTCAGAAAATTAGATTCCGTACGTAAAATTAGCACAGCTTTCATGTTACCTCTGCGGTATTATATATAGCAAGCAATCACAGCGCAGCTTTCATGTTACCTCAGCAGTATAATATATAACAACCAATCACAGCGCAGCTTTCATGTTACCTCAGCAGTATAATATATAACAACCAATCACAGCACAGCTTTCATTTTACCCCAGCATTCTCAATATCCAGCAATTGTCTTGTGATACGTTCGGCGGATGCATCATTTTGTAGTTGAACACGCCTCCCGTTGCTCGTAATGCCTTTTGCTTTCGTGCTTGAGATGGAAATCAAACGATCTTTGTCTGGGGGGCATAACTGTCGACGACGCTCGCACGTGCGCCACCTATCGTAGGATAGATGTACTATGACAGTAATCTTCCCAGGAGTGTACTCAACAACTTCCCAAAGTGTCATGGCAAATGGATGAAGGGTGTAGTAATGCATTAAGGACAGACAGACAGACAGACAGACAGACAGACATACATTCATTTATATATATCAGGAAGTGAGAGAATTACATTCCGTACGTAAAATTTGGACGCAAATTGTTTTGCGCTTAGAATTGAATAATCGACTTGGGACCCATTAACTTTTCCTATTTATGACATATTCAATGCCCGTGCCAAATTTCATGTTTCTATGTGAGGAAATTACATTCCGTACGTAAAATTTGGACGCTAATTCTTTTGCGCATAGAATTGAATAATCGAGTTGGGACCCATTAGCTTTTCCTATTTATGACATATTCAATGCCCGTGCCAAATTTCAAGTTTCTATGTGAGAAAATTAGATTCCGTACGCAAAATGTGGACGCTAATTCTTTTGCGCCTAGAATTGAATAATTGAGTTGGGACCCATTAACTTTTCCTATTTATGACATAATCAATGCTCCTGCCAAATTTCAAGTTTCTATTACATTGGGAAGTGAGAAAATTAGATTCCGTACGTAAAATTTGGACGCTAATTCTTTTGCGCTTAGAATTGAATAATCGAGTTGGGACCCATTAGCGTTTCCTATTTATGACATATTCAATGCCCGTGCCAAATTTCAAGTTTCTATGTGAGAAAATTTGGACGCTAATTCTTTTGCGCTAGAATTGAATAATGGAGTTGGGACCCATTAGCTTTTCCTATTTATGACATAATCAATGCTCATGCCAAATTTCACGTTTCTATGACACCGGAAAGTGAGAAAATTAGATTCCGTACGTAAAATTTGGATGCTAATTATTTTGCGCTTAGAATTGAATAATCGAGTTGGAACCAATTAACTTCTCCTATTTATGACATAATCAATGCTCGTGCCAAATTTCAAGTTTCTATGTGAGAAAATTACATTCCGTATGCAAAATTTGGACGCTAATTCTTTGGCGCATAGAATTGAATAATCGAGTTGGGACCCATTAGCTTTTCCTATTTATGACATAATCAATGCTCGTGCCAAATTTCATGTTTCTACGACATCGGGAAGTGAGAGAATTAGTGGCAATGATGGAAATCGAACGATCTACGTGGGGGGGTCGTACCGTCGACGATGCTCGCGCACGCGCCATTTATCATAGAATATTTGTACTATGCCTATAATCTTCCCAGGAGTGTACTCAACAACTTCCCAAAGTTTCATGGCGATCGGATGAATGGTGTAGTAGCGCATAAAGGACAAACAGACAGACAGACAGACACGCATACATTCAATTTTATATATATAGACTAGCTTACTTGTCACATGTTGCTGCGAAGACAGACATACAGACATTCGTGTTTAGATATACAGATAGCAACCAATCACAGCGCAGCTTTTATGTTACCTCAGCAGTATAATATACAATAACTAGAGATGAGCGAGCACCAAAATGCTCAGGTGCTCGTTGCTCGAGTCGAGCTTTCCGCGATGCTCGAGGGTTCGTTTCGAGTGACGAACCCCATTGAAGTCAATGGGCGACTCGAGCATTTTTGTATGGGACCGCTGCTCCACATAGCTGATGACTAGAGATGAGAGAGCGTACTTGGAAAAGCACTACTCGCTCGAGTAATTGGCTTTATCCGAGTATCGCTGTGCTCGGGTCTAAAGATTTGGGTGCCGGCACGGAGCGGGGAGCTGCAGGGGAGAGCGGGGAGGAACGGAGGTAAGATCTTTCTCTCCCTCTCTCCCGCCCGCTCTCCCCTGCTCCCTGCTGCGACTCACCTGTCAGCCGCAGCGGCACCCGAATCTTTAGACCCAAGCACAGCGATACTCGGATAAAGCCAATTACTCGAGCGAGTAGTGCTTATCCGAGTACGCTCGCTCATCTCTACTGATGACTTGTGAAACACCAGAAAACATCAGAAAGTCATGGAAACACCACAGAAACGGATAGGGAAGGGCAGGGGCAGCATGCAGGGCTGCATCTGCGGCTCCCTGGTCCCACTATTAAGCCAAAATGGGGGCAGAAGCCTGGGATCACCCCCCTAACAATTTTTACTTCTGACAAACCCTCATTAGCAAGGCACACCTTAGCTAAGCACCACACTTACCTCCAACAAAGCACAATCCCTGCCTGCATGACACTCCGCTGCCACTTCTCCTGGGTTACATGCTGCCCAACACCCCCGAACGAACCTGCGACCGCAGCGCACACAAAAGTTTCCCTGCGCAGCCTTCAGCTGCCCTCATGCCACATGCTGGCCTCACAGCCACACCACCCTCATGTCTATTTATAAGTGCGTCTGCTATGAGGAGGAACCGGAGGCACACACTGCAGAGGGTTGGCAGGGCCAGGTAGCGACCCTCTTTGAAAGGGGCGAGGCGATAGCCAACAATGCTGTAGAGAATGGATGATAAATTGACGTACGGTCATCATTCCAATCCCATGGCACCTCCGTCACAAAATTGTCAGGAGCCGCAAACATGGGCATAAAGGGGACTCAGGTGCCAGCACTTCTACACATCTCCACAATGCTGCAATACTCTGTCTGGGAAGTATGTGAGCGGGCCCAGGGTCAGGCTCGGTCCCAGCCTCCACCTTGTGTTACCCAAGATGCCGTGAGTCACATAGCAATGGGGAATCCATGTGTCCACACACTACTCATTCAGTTTGGGTGTCGGATACCTCATTGACAACGCAAAGGGAAAGCCATCTGCACTATGCACCCTACCCAAGTCAGTCAGTGATTTTGTACCAGGCAGGTAAAACACCGCTATGGGAAGTCTGTTTGCACCCACAGCATAGGTGGGTCCTAGGCCACCCAAGACATGAACCATGAAGAAATCAGAGTGCTCAAACATGACAGACTTTCACTGCGCCGAGGACATATGCCTCTGCACAAACCCTCAGCAATCGCGGGCATAGAGCGGACTCCGATGCTAGTACAGCTGTGAACGTCTCATTAGTGCAGTATCGCTCCTCTTGTTTTACCCAAACCAGTGCCCTGGATAACTGTGGTAACGCGAGAGAAAATACATATTGGCCTTGGGCCACAATTCATGCCCTAGTCAGTCAGTGTTTATGGGCCAGATAGGTAAAACACCACGATGGGAAGTCTGTTTGAATCCATAGTATAAACAGACGGCCAGTACCATTTCTGCAGTGAAAGTATAGGCAGACCCCAGTAACATTTCTGTTGTAACAGTATAGGCAGACCCCAGTAACATTTCTGTTGTAACAGTATAGGCAGACCCCAGTAACATTTCTGTAGCAGCAGTATAGGCAGACCCCAGTAACATTTCTGTAGCAGCAGTATAGGCAGACCCCAGTAACATTTCTGTAGCAGCAGTATAGGCAGACCCCAGTAACATTTCTGTAGTAGAAGTATAGGCAGACCCCTGTAAGATTTCTGTAGCAGCAGTATAGGCAGACCCCAGTACCATTTCTGTAGTAGAAGTATAGGCAGACCCCAGTAACATTTCTGTTGTAACAGTATAGGCAGACCCCAGTAACATTTCTTTAGCAGCAGTATAGGCAGACCCCTGTAACATTTCTGTAGTAGAAGTATAAGCAGACCCCAGTAACATTACTGTAGCAAAGGTATAGGCAGACCCCTGTAACATTTCTGTAGCAGAAGTATAGGCAGACCCCTGTAACATTTCTGTAGTAGAAGTATAGGCAGACCCCTGTAACATTTCTGTAGCAGGAGTATAGGCAGACCCCTGTAACATTTCTGTAGCAGCAGTATAGGCAGAACCCAGTACCATTTCTGTAGCAGAAGTATAGGGAGACCCCTGTAAGATTTCTATAGTAACAGTATAGGCAGACCCCTGTAACATTTCTGTTGCAACAGTATAGGCAGACCCCAGTAATATTTCTGTAGCAGCAGTATAGGCAGATCCCTGTAACATTTGTGTAGGAACAGTATAGGAAGACCCCACTAACATTTCTGTAGGAACAGTATAGGCAGACCCCACTAACATTTCTAAAGCAGAAGTATAGGCAGACCCCAGTACCATTTCTCTAGTAGAAGTATACGCAGACCCCAGTAACATTTCTGTTGTAACAGTATAGGCAGACCCCAGTACCATTTCTGTAGCAGAAGTATAGGCAGACCCCAGTACCATTTCTGTAGCAGCAGAATAGGCAGACCCCAGTACCATTTCTGAAGCAGCAGTATAGGCAGACCCCAGTAACATTTCTGTAGTAGAAGTATAGGCAGACCCCAGTAACATTTCTGTAGTAGAAGTATAGGCAGACCCCAGTAACATTTCTGTTGTAACAGTATAGGCAGACCCCAGTAACATTTCTGTAGCAGACGTATAGGCAGAGTCCGGTAACATTTCTGTAGCAGAAGTATATGCAGACCCTAGTACCATTTCTGTAGCAGAAGTATAGGCAGACCCCTGTAAGATTTCTGTAGTAACAGTATAGGCAGACCCCAGTAACATTTCTGTTGTAACATTATAGGCACACCCCTGTAACATTTCTGAAGCACAAGTATAGGCGGACCCCTGTAACATTTCTGTAGGAAAAGTATAGGCAGACCCCAGTAACATTTCTGTAGTAAAGGTATAGGCAGACCTCAGTAACATTTCTGTAGCCAAAGTATAGGCAGAGCCCTGTAACATCTCTTTAGCTAGAGTGTAGCTGAACCCCTGAAACACTGGTGTAGCAAGAGTATAGGCGGACCCCAGTAACATTTCTGTAGTAGAAGTATAGGCAGACCCCAGTAACATTTCTGTAGTAGAAGTATAGGCAGACCCCAGTACCATTTCTGTAGTAGAAGTATAGGCAGACCACAGTAACATTTCTGTTGTAACAGTATAGGCAGACCCCAGTAACATTTCTGTAGCAGCAGTATAGGCAGACCCCTGTAACATTTCTGTAGTAGACGTTTATGCAGACCCCAGTAACATTTCTGTAGCAAACGTATAGGCAGACCCCTGTAACATTTCTGTAGCAGCAGTATAGGCAGACCCCTGTAAGATTTCTGTAGTAACAGTATAGGCAGACCCCAGTAACATTTCTGTTGTAACATTATAGGCACACCCCTGTAACATTTCTGAAGCACAAGTATAGGCGGACCCCTGTAACATTTCTGTAGGAAAAGTATAGGCAGACCCCAGTAACATTTCTGTAGTAACGGTATAGGCAGACCTCAGTAACATTTCTGTAGCCAAAGTATAGGCAGAGCCCTGTAACATCTCTTTAGCTAGAGTGTAGCTGAACCCCTGAAACACTGGTGTAGCAAGAGTATAGGCGGACCCCAGTAACATTTCTGTAGTAGAAGTATAGGCAGACCCCAGTAACATTTCTGTAGTAGAAGTATAGGCAGACCCCAGTACCATTTCTGTAGTAGAAGTATAGGCAGACCACAGTAACATTTCTGTTGTAACAGTATAGGCAGACCCCAGTAACATTTCTGTAGCAGCAGTATAGGCAGACCCCTGTAACATTTCTGTAGTAGACGTTTATGCAGACCCCAGTAACATTTCTGTAGCAAACGTATAGGCAGACCCCTGTAACATTTCTGTAGCAGCAGTATAGGCAGACCCCTGTAAGATTTCTGTAGTAACAGTATAGGCAGACCCCAGTAACATTTCTGTTGTAACATTATAGGCACACCCCTGTAACATTTCTGAAGCACAAGTATAGGCGGACCCCTGTAACATTTCTGTAGGAAAAGTATAGGCAGACCCCAGTAACATTTCTGTAGTAAAGGTATAGGCAGACCTCAGTAACATTTCTGTAGCCAAAGTATAGGCAGAGCCCTGTAACCTCTCTTTAGCAAGAGTGTAGCTGAACCCCTGAAACACTGGTGTACCAAGAGTATAGGCGGACCCCAGTAACATTTCTGTAGTAGAAGTATAGGCAGACCCCAGTAACATTTCTGTAGTAGAAGTATAGGCAGACCCCAGTACCATTTCTGTAGTAGAAGTATAGGCAGACCCCAGTAACATTTCTGTAGCAGCAGTATAGGCAGACCCCTGTAACATTTCTGTAGTAGAAGTTTATGCAGACCCCAGTAACATTTCTGTAGCAAACGTATAGGCGGACTCCTGTAACATTTCTGTAGCAGAAGTATAGGCAGAGCCATGTAACATTTCTGTAGCAGAAGTATAGGCAGACTCCTGTAACATTTCTGTTGTAACAGTATAGGCAAACCCCAGTAACATTTCTGTAGCAGCAGTATAGGCAGACCCCTGTAACATTTCTGTAGTAGAAGTATAGGCAGACCCCTGTAAGATTTCTGTAGCAGCAGTATAGGCAGACCCCAGTACCATTTCTGTAGTAGAAGTATAGGCAGACCCCAGTAACATTTCTGTTGTAACAGTATAGGCAGACACCAGTAACATTTCTGTAGCAGCAGTATAGGCAGACCCCTGTAACATTTCTCTAATAGAAGTTTATGCAGACCCCAGTAACATTTCTGTAGTAAACGTATAGGCGGACTCCTGTAACATTTCTGTAGCAGAAGTATAGGCAGAGCCATGTAACATTTCTGTAGCAGAAGTATAGGCAGACTCCTGTAACATTTCTGTAGCAGAAGTATAGGCAGAGCCATGTAACATTTCTGTGGCATGAGTATAGGCAGAACCCTGTAACATTTCTGTAGCAGCAGTATAGGCAGACCCTAGTACCATTTCTGTAGCAGAAGTATAGGCAGACCCCTGTAAGATTTCTGTAGTAACAGTATAGGCAGACCCCAGTAACATTTCTGTTGTAACATTATAGGCAGACCCCAGTAACATTTCTGTAGCAGCAGTATAGGCAGATCCCTGTAACATTTGTGAAGGAAAAGTATAGGAAGACCCCACTAACATTTCTGTAGCAGACGTATAGGCAGACCCCGGTAACATTTCTATAGCAGAAGTATAGGCAAACCACAGTACCATTTCTATAGTAGAAGTATAGGCAGACCCCAGTTACATTTCTGTCGTAACAGTATAGGCAGACCCCAGTACCATTTCTGTAGCAGAAGTATAGGCAGACCCCAGTACCATTTCTGTAGCAGCAGTATAGGCAGACCCCGGTAACATTTCTGCAGCAGAAGTATAGGCAAACCACAGTACCATTTCTGTAGTAGAAGTATAAGCAGACCCCAGTTACATTTCTGTTGTAACAGTATAGGCAGACCCCAGTAACATTTCTGTAGTAGAAGTATAGGCAGACCCCAGTACCATTTCTTTAGCCGCAGTATAGGCAGACCCCTGTAACATTTCTGTAGCAGAAGTATAGGCAGACCCCAGTACCATTTCTGTAACAGCTGTATAGGCAGACCCCAGTGCCATTTCTGTAGCAGCAGTATAGGCAGACCCCAGTAACATTTCTGTAGTAGAAGGTAAGGCAGACCCCAGTACCATTTCTGTAGTAGAAGTATAGGCAGACCCCAGTAACATTTCTGTAGTAACAGTATAGGCAGACCCCTGTAACATTTCTGTAGCACAAGTATAGGCAGACCCCTGTAACATTTCTGTTGTAAAGGTATAGGCAGACCCCTGTAACATTTCTTTAGCAAGAGTGTAGGCGAACCCCTGAAACACTGGTGTACCAAGAGTATAGGCGGACCCCAGTAACATTTCCGTAGCAATAGTATAGGCGGACCCCAGTAACATTTGTGTAGCAAGAGTAGAGGTGGACCCCTGTAACATTTTTTATAGCAAGAGTATAGGCAGACTCCAGTAACATTTCTGTAGCAAAAGTATAGGCAGACCCCTGTAACATTTCTGTAGCAAGAGTGTAGGCGGACCCCAGTAACATTTCTGTTGTAAAGGTATAGGCAGACCACAGTAACATTTCTGTAGACAAAGTATAGGCAGACCCCTGTAACATTTTTTATAGCAAGAGTATAAGCAGACTCCAGTAACATTTCTGTAGCAAAAGTATAGGCAGACCCCTGTAACATTTCTGTAGCAAGAGTGTAGGCGGACCCCAGTAACATTTCTGTTGTAAAGGTATAGGCAGACCACAGTAACATTTCTGTAGCCAAAGTATAGGCAGACCCCTGTAACCTCTCTTTAGCAAGAGTATAGGCGAACCCCTGAAACACTGGTGTACCAAGAGTATAGGCGGACCCCAGTAACATTTCTGTAGCAAAAGTATAGGTGGATACCAGTAACATTTTTTTATATCAAGAGTATAGGCGGACCCCAGTAACATTTCTGTAGCAAGAGTGTAGGCGAACCCCTGAAACATTGGTGTACCAAGAGTATAGGCGGACCCCTGTAACATTTCTGTAGAAAAAGTATAGCTGAACCCCTCTTATCATTCAGTAGAAACTGCATAGGCGGACCCCAGTAGCATTTCTGTAGCAAAAGTATAGGCAGACCCCAGTAACATTTCTGTAGCAAAAGTATAGGCGAACCTCTCAAACCATTCAGTAGAAAAGGTATAGGCGAAACCCTGAAACATTGGTGTACCAAGAGTGTAGGCGAAGGCTGGAAAAATTAGTTAGATAACAGTATAGGTGAGGGCCAGAAATATTGGTGTACCAAGAGTACAAGTGCACCCTTGAAAAATTGCTCAACCGAGAGGGCATGTGAAACCCATAAACTTTTTTAAAGATACAGCTCGCTGTTGCTTAATTTGTAACAGAGCCTGGAGGCAGCCCTGAGAGAAAAATTGGTTTCTGTTAAAGTATCAGTACTTTTGAAAGTTTGAAAAATTGTAAAAACCTTTTAAACAGAGCCTTTTGGGCCTCAGAAAAATTGGCAGTTCAGCGTGATGACATGCTGTTTTAGGAGGAGGAGTACTAGGAGGAGGAGTAATAATATCCGAGAGTGATTGACAAAGCTAAATCCCCCTTTTTTTCTGGTGATAGAGAATGCTTTTTTCTCCTGTTGCAGCGAAAAGAATCATAAGGTTCCGATGCTTTCCACCGGTGGAGAACAGAAGTATGGGGAAATCCAGTCTTTGTTCATCTTTATGAGTGTAAGCCTGTCGGCACTTTCAGTTGACAGGTGGGTACGCTTATCAGTGATGATTCCCCCAGTTGCACTAAACACCCTCTCTGACAAGACGCTAGCGGCAGGGCAGGCCAGCACCTCCAGGGCATACAGCGCAAGTTCGTGCTGCGTGTCCAGCTTAGACACCCAATAGTTGTATGGAGCAGAGGCATCACTGTGGACGGTGGTACGATCGGCTACGTACTCCCTCACCATCTTTCTACAGCGCTCCCTCGCACTCAGCCTTGACTGGGGCGTGGTGACACAGTCTTGCTGGGGAGCTATAAAGCTGGCAAAGGCCTTGGAGAGTGTTCCCCTGCCTGTGCTGAACATGCTGCCTGATCCCCACTCCTCCCCTGCTACTTGTCCCTCTGAACTGCGTCTTCTGCCACTAGCGCTTTCAGATGGAAACTGTAGCATCACTTTTTCCACCAGGGCTCTGTGGTATTGCATCACTCTAGTACCCCTTTCATCTTCGGGAATGAGAGTGGAAAGGTTCTCCTTATACCGTGGGTCGAGAAGGGTGTACACCCAGTAATCCGTGTTGGCCACAATGCATCTAACGCGAGGATCACGGGAAAGGCAGCTGAACATGAAGTCAGCCATGTGTGCCAGGGTCCCAGTACGCAACACATCGCTGTCCTCACTAGGAACATAACTTTCAGGATCCTCCTCCTCCTCCTCAGCCTATACATGCTAAACAGATGAGAGGCAAGCAGCATTTGTACCCTCTGCAGTGTGCCCAGCTGTCTCTTCCCCCTCCTCCTCCAAAACGCGCTGAGATATAGACATGAGGGTGGTCTGGCTATCAAGCTATATACTGTCCTCCCCCCATCCCCTGTTCCAACTGCAAAGCGCCAGCCTTTATGCTTTGCATTTAACGCTAATGATTGCCGCATCGCCGCTTACCATCTGGGTAGACTCCTCAAAGTTTCCGAGGACCTGGCAGATATCTGCCATCTATGCCCACTCCTCAGTAAAGAATTGCGGAGGCTGACTACCACTCCACCGCCCATGTTACAGCTGGTATTCCACTATTGCTCTACACTGTTCGTACAGCCTGGCCAACATGTGCAGCGTAAAATTTTAGCGTGTGGGCACGTTGCACAGCAGTTGGTGCTCTGGCAGCTGAAACCAACGTTGCAGGGTCCTCTGGGTGGCAGCATCCGTGGTGGACTTGCGGAAATGTGCGCAGACGCGGCACATCTTGCCGAGCAGGTCAGACAAGTGGGGGTTGTTTTTCAGAAACCGCTGAACCACCTGATTGAAGACGTGGGCCAGGCATGGCACGTGTGTGAGGCTTCTGAGCTGCAGAGCCACCACCAGGTTATGGCCGTTGTCACACACGACCATGCCCGGTTGGGAGCTCATGAGGTCGGTCTGCTCTGTCAGACCCTGCAGCAGCTCGGGGGCCGTGTGCCTCTTTTCACCTAAGCTGATTAGTTTCAGAACAGCTTGTTGATGCTTGCCCACTGCTGTGCTGACGTGCCGCGCGCTACCGACTGCTGGCGACGTCCTCACACTTCTTAATTGAGAGGTATAGGTGGCAGAGGAGGGGGAGGGTTTGGCGGAGGTGGCTTAAACCGCCGCAGATACAAGCACCGAGGTGGGACCCGCTATTATAGGTGTGGGTAGGACGTGAGTGGTCCCAGGCTCTGACTCGGTCCCAGCCTCCACCAAGTTCACCCAATGTGCCGTCAGGGAGATATAGTGGCCCTGCCCACTAGTACTTGTCCACGTGTTCGTGGTTAAGTGGACCTTCCAGTAATCGCGTTGGTGAGGGCACGATTGATGTTGCGTGAGATGTGCTGGTGTAGGGCTGGGATGGCACACCGGGAAAAATAGTGGCGACTGTGGACCGAGTAGCGCGGGACCGCCGCCACCATCATGTTTTTGAAAGCATCCCTTTCCACAAGCCTGTACGGCAGCATCTCTAGGCTGATCAATTTGGCAATGTGCACGTTTAAAGCTCGTGTGTGCGGATGGGTGGCGGTGTATTTGCGCTTTCGCTCCAACGCTTGTGTTAGTGACAGCTGAACGCTGCACTGAGAGACATTGCTGGATGGAGTGGAGGACGGTGGAGGTGAGGGTGTGGGTGCAGGCCGGGAGCCGCTCGTGCCTGTGTCCTGTCAGGGGGATTGGATCTGTGTGGCAGGTTGGGGCACAGGAGAAGAGGCAGTGGTGTGACCCGGAGGCGGTGAATGGCCTTCATCCCACCTTGTGGGGTGCTTGGCCATCATATGCCTGCGCATGCTGGTGGTGGTGAGGCTGGTAGTGGTGGCCGGCTGATCTTGGTGCGACACAGGTTGCACACCACTGTCCGTCGGTCGTTCGTGCTCTCACTAAAAAACATCCACACCTTTGAACACCTAGCCCTCTGCACGGAGGCTTGATGCGAGGGGGTGCTTTGGGAAACAGTTGGTGGATTATTCGGTCTGGCCCTGCCTCTACCCCTGGACACTCCACTGCCTCTTCCAACCTGTCCTGCTGCTGCACTTGCCTCCCCCTCTGAAGTCTTGTATTCAGTAGGCTTAGCAAACCAGGTGGGGTCAGTTACCTCATCGTGCAGCTGCTCTTCCTCCAAATCCTCTGTGCGCTCCTCCCTCGGACTTACTGCCCTTACTGCTACCTCACTGATAGACAACTGATCCTCACCCACAAAAAGCTCTTGAGACAGTTGCCGGAAGTCCCCAGCCTCATCCCCTGGACTCCGGGAACTTTCCAAAGGTTGGGCATCGGTCACGACAAACTCCTCAGGTGAGAGAGGAACTGTTTTTTCCCATTCATGGCAGGGACCCGAGAACAGTTCCTGGGAGTCTGCCTGCTCATCAGAATATGTCATTTTCATGGAGTGAGGAAGGAGAAGCAGCCAGAGGATTCAGAGTTGCAGTCCCTAGGCTGGAAGTAGTGGACTGCGTAGAAGACTGGGTGGTCGATACATTGCTGGACACGTTTTCTGCCATCCACGACAGGACCTGCTCGCACTGCTCTTTTTGTAATAAAGGTCTACCACGCGGACCCATAAAATGTTATATGAAGCTGGGGAGCCCACAAACTTGCCTCTCTCCTAATCCCGCAGCAGCTGTGATTCACCACGCCCAGGAACTCGGCCTGTGCCCACACCCTCACTTGGACGCCTGCGTCCGTGTCCTCGATCCTTACCCCTACTCCTCATCATGGCGGATTAAGAATAGAGCAGGGTCCAAATAAATTACCCCACTGTACAGCGCTGACAACTGGGCCTTAATTCACCGCACACACAGACTTGTAGATAGCGGAGGCTCTATGCTGGGACTTGTGTCTTGCAGATAATAGAGGCTGTGTGGAGGGGGAGAAGACTCTAAAGCCAGTGGATAGTGCTGGTAACTGCGGCGATCTCAACCCCACCAAGGAAAGGGTATTGTGAGACGCTCTGCACAGTGGCAGAGCTGAAATGCTTTGCAGTGGCCCCGGTAATATTACAGTACGATTTAACGGTGAGACTGCTGTCTAATGCACTGCAGACACAGAACGGTATAACTGAAGTCGTTTGTAGTAGGCTAGGAAATGTTAGACTGCAGTTTCACAGTGAGAGCTGGATGTACGGCACTGCAGGCTGGGAACACTATTACTGAAAGGCTGGGAACAGGCCTAGATGTGTAATACAAAAATTGATGCACTACTACTCCCAGCAAGCCACAACTATATTGCACACGGTCAGATGTGGCGCTAAAAAAGGACCGTTGGGGTTCTTGAAGACAGGATCCTACTCTAACACTTTCCCTATATAGGCAGCTCTGTCCCTAAACTCTGCGTAATACACTGCAGACTGAGAACGCTATAGCTGAAAATGCTCTGCACAGCCCGAGATGAAAAAAAAAAAATGGTGCACTGCTGCTCCCAGCCAGCCACAACAGTAATGCACATTATGAAATGTAGCCCTAAGAAGGACCATTGAGGGTTCTTGAAGACAGGATCCTACGCTAACACTATCCTTGAATGAGCAGCAGCTCTTTCCCTATCCTGTGCCAGCATGTGTCTGAGGCAGGCCGCGTGCGGTACTAGTTTAAGTACTCGGCGGTCACCTGATCTTTTGCTAAACATGCGGGTAAGGAAATGCAATTGACTCGAGTACCGCGTGGTGTTCGACTCGTTATGTATGCTAGGCTTCTGGTAGGTGCTGTGGAGCACACACTGCTCTCATATCCTCTCTTATGTCTGCTGGGCCTCTGCTGGATGCTGCAGAGCACACGCTGCTCTCATGTCCTCTCTAATGTCTGCTGGGCCTCTGCTCTGTGTTGCGGAGCAAGGCCCCTCTCAGGTCCTCTTACGTCTGCTAGTCCTCTGCTGGATGCTGCGAAGCATACAATGCTCACAGGATCTCTCTTATGTCTGCTAGGTCTATGCTGGGTGCTGTGGAGCATACACTGCTCTCAGCTGCTCTTTTATGCCTGCTAGGTCTCTGCTGGGTGCGGTGGAGCACATGCTGCTCAGATGTCCTCAATTATGTGTGATGGTCCTCTGCTGGATGCTGCGGAACACAAACTGCTCTCAGGTCCTCCCATATCTTCTAGGCCACTGCTGGTGCTGCGGATCACACACTGCTCTCATGTCCTCTCTTATGTCTGCTAAGCCTCTGCTAGGTTCTGTGGAGCACATGCTGCTCTCAGGTCCTCTCTTATGTCTGTTAGGCCTCTGCTGGGTGCTGCGGAGCACACACTGCTCAGAGGTCCTCTCTTATGTCTGCTAGACCTCTGCTGGGTACTGCGGAGCACATGCTGCTCTTATGTCCTCTCTTATGTCTGCTGGGCCTCTGCTGGGTGCTGCGA
This sequence comes from Eleutherodactylus coqui, assembly GCF_035609145.1. NCBI lineage: Eukaryota > Metazoa > Chordata > Amphibia > Anura > Eleutherodactylidae > Eleutherodactylus > Eleutherodactylus coqui. Next base: position 169,784,352 of record NC_089845.1, read on the forward strand.
AGCACACGCTGCTCTCATGTCCTCTCTTATGTCTGTTAGTCCTCTGCTGGGTGCTGTGGAGCACACACAGCTCTCATGTACTCTGTTATGTATGCTAGGTCTCTGGTAGGTGCTGTGGAGCACACACTGCTCTTATGTCCTCTCTTATGTCTGCTGGGCCTCTGCTTGATGCTGCAGAGCACAGGCTGCTCTCATGTCCTCTCTTATGTCTGCTGAGCCTCTGCTGGGTGTTGCGGAGCACACACTGCTCTCATGTCCTCTCTCATGTCTGCTAGGCATCTGCTGGGTGTTGCGGAGAACACGCTGCTCTCATGTCCTCTGTTATGTGTGATGGTCCTCTGCTGGATGCTGCGGTCCACACACTGCTCTCAGGTCCTCTCATGTCTTCTAGGCCTCTGCTGGATGCTGCGGACCACACACTGCTCTCATGTCCTCTCTTATGTCTGCTAAGCCTCTGCTAGGTTCTGCGGAGCACACACTGCTCTCATGTCCTCTCTTATGTCTGCTGGGCCTCTGCTGGGTGTTGCGGAGCACACACTGCTCTCATGTCTAGGGATGAGCGAGCACCAAAATGCTCGGGTGCTCGTTACTCAAGTCGAACTTCCCGCGATGCTCGAGGGTTCGTTTCGAGTAACAAACCCCATTGAAGTCAATGGGCGACTTGAGCATTTTTGTATATCGCCGATGCTGGCTAAGGTTTTCATTTGTGAAAATCTGGGAAATTCAAGAAAGTGATGGGAACGACACAGAAACGGATAGGGCATGCGAGGGGCTACATGTTGGGCTGCATCTCAAGTTCCCAGTTCCCACTATTAAGCCACAATAGCAGCAAGAGTGCCCTCCCCTCCCAACAATTTTTACTTCTGAAAAACCCTCATTAGCAATGCACACCTTAGCTAAGCACCACACTACCTCCAACAAAGCACAATCACTGCCTGCATGACACTCCGCTGCCACTTTTCCTGGGTTACATGCTGCCCAACCCCCCCGCACGACCCAGTGTCCAAAGCGCACACCAAAGTGTCCCTGCGCAGCCTTCAGCTGCCCTCATGCCACACGCTGGCCTCATAGCCACACCACCCTCATGTCTATTTATAAGTGCGTCTGCCATGAGGAGGAACCGCAGGCACACACTGCAGAGGGTTGGCAGGGCCAGGCAGCGACCCTCTTTAAAAGGGGTGGGGCGATAGCCCACAATGCTGTACAGAAGCAATAAGAACTCCAATCCTGTGCCACCTCTGTCAGGAGCTGCAAACGTGGGCATAGCAATGGGGAATCCATGTGCCACACAGTATTCATTCTGTCAAGGTGTCGCATAGCTCAATCCACACTGCAAGGGGAAAGCTGTCAGCGCTCTGCCCCCTACCCAAGTCAGTCAGTGCCTTTGTGCCAGACAGGTCAAACACCGCAATGGGAACTAAGTTTGCACCAACAGCATAGGTGGGTCCTAGGAAACCCAAGACATGAACAAAAAATTGATCTGAGCGGCCAAACATGGCAGACTTGCACCGCGCCCACGGCATAGGCCTCAGCCCACAGATTCAGCAATCCTAGGCTGGAAGCGGACTTTTACTGCACCCAGGACATAGGCCTCTGCACAAACCCTCAGCAATCGCGTGCCTACAGCGGACTCCAATGCCAGCGTAGCTGTGCACGTCTCATTAGCGCTGTATTGCTCCTGTAGTTTGTCCCAATGCAGTGCCACGGATAGTAGAGCTAATGTCAGATTAAATACAGCTGGGCTTCGGCCCACACTGCATGCCCCAGTCAGACTGGGGTTCTTTATAAGTAGACACAGGCAGGTACAACTCCGTGTGGACCGACAGCATGGGTGGGTGCCAGGAAGCCACCGGCGTTACATAAATAAATCCCATTGCATTGCCCAGCACAGCTGAGGTAACGTCAGATTAAATGCAGGTGGGCTTCGGCCCACACTGCATGCCCGAGTCTGACCGGGGTTTTTAATACATAGACACAGGCAGGTACAAATCCCTAATGTGAAGTCCGTGTGGACCCAAAGCATGGGTGGCTCCCTGGAACCCACCGGCAGTACATAAATATATCCCATTGCAGTGCCCTGGACAGCAGAGCTAACGTCAGATACAATACAGGTGGGCTTCGGCCCACCTGGTAATATGTACCTTAACAGTTACCGCGTTGGTGGGAATGTGGTGGCGACTGCGGACCTAGTAGCGCGGTTTTATTTAGTTGGTTTTCGGAATGTGACCAGGATTAAGTGGACCGTGGCGGGGGGGATGGTGGGGGGGCTCTCTTGTTGTGTCGCTAAAGGTGAAATTCTTGGACTGCCACCAGACGGACCAATGCAAAGGTATTTGCCAAGAATGTTTTCATTGTTGGAGGAGGAGGGGGATGTTTTTGAGGCACTACGTATCCTCTCCACGTGTCCATGGATATATGCACTTTAACAGTAACCGTGTTGGTGGGAAATGGCCTCGCCGCCATCATGTCTTTGGGAAGCCTCCGTTTCCACACCCCAGTGACATAGCATTAGCAGTGGTATAGGCAGAGCCCAGAATTAGTAACATTTCAGCGGTAGCATTAGGGACAGGCCCCAGTAACATATCACTAGCAGCAGTATAGGGGGAGCACAGTATTAGTTCCATTTCAGTAGTAGTAGCAGTCCAGACAGGTCCCAGTAACAATTCCGAAGCAGCAGTATAGGGGGAGCACAGTCTTAGTTCCATTTCAGTAATAGTAGCACTCAAGACAGGCCCCAGTAACAATTCCGAAGCAGCAGTATAGGGGGAGCACAGTATTAGTTCCATTTCAGTAGTAGTAGCAGTCAAGACAGGCCACAGTAACATTCCCGTTGCAGCAGTTTAGGGAGAGAACAGTCTCTTTCACATTTCAGTAGTTGTAGTATAGACAAGGCCCCAGTTACATTTATGTAGTAAAAGTGCAGGCCAACCCCACACACCTTGCTGTAGCATGAGTGCAGGCGAAGCCCATAAAAATTACTAGGATTACACTGTAGGCGAGGGCCCCAAAAAATTGGTGTACCAACAGTACTAATGTACCTCAGAAAAATTGCCCATGGCCAACCAAGAGGGCAGGTGAAACCCATTAATCGCTTTGGTTACTGCGGCTTAATTTGTAACTAGGCCTGGAGGCAGCCCAGTTAAAATAAAAATTGGTTCAGGTGAAAGTTTCAACGCTTTAATGAGCATTGAAACGTATAAAAATTGTTTACAAAAGTAATATGAGTGAGCCTTGTGGGCCTAAGAAAAATTGCCCGTTCGGCGTGATTACGTGAGGTTTCAGGAGGAGCAGGAGGAGGAGGAGGAATATTATACACAGATTGATGAAGCTAAAAGGTCCACGTTTTTGATGGTGATAGAGAACGATGCTTCCATCTGCGGGTGCAGCCTACGTATTGTTTAGGTACCGCTGCTGTCCACTGGTGGAGAAGAGAAGTCTGGGGAAATCCAGGCTTTGTTCATCTTGATGAGTGTAAGCCTGTCGGCACTGTCAGTTGACAGGCGGGTATGCTTATTCGTGATGATTCCCCCAGCCGCACTAAACACCCTCTCTGACAAGACGCTAGCCGCAGGACAAGCAAGCACCTCCAGGGCATACAGCGCGAGTTCAGGCCACGTGTCCAGCTTCGACACCCAGTAGTTGTAGGGAGCAGAGGCGTCACGGAGGATGGTCGTGCGATCGGCTACGTACTCCCTCACCATCCTTTTACAGTGCTCCCGCCGACTCAGCCTTGACTGAGGAGCGGTGACACAGTCTTGCTGGGGAGCCATTAAGCTGTCAAAGGCCTTGGATAGTGTTCCCCTGCCTGTGCTGTACATGCTGCCTGATCTCCGCATCTCCCCTGCTACCTGGCCCTCGGAACTGCGCCTTCGGCCACTAGCGCTGTCGGATGGGAATTTTACCATCAGTTTGTCCGCCAGGGTCCTGTGGTATAGCATCACTCTCGAACCCCTTTCCTCTTCGGGTATGAGAGTGGAAAGGTTCTCCTTATACCGTGGGTCGAGCAGTGTGTACACCCAGTAATCCGTAGTGGCCAGAATGCGTGTAACGCGAGGGTCACGAGAAAGGCATCCTAACATGAAGTCAGCCATGTGTGCCAGGGTACCTGTACACAACACATGGCTGTCCTCACTAGGAAGATCACTTTCCTCCTCCTCCTCCTCCTCCTCCTCCTCAGGCCATACACGCTGAAAGGATGACAGGCAAGCAGCATGGGTACCCTCAGCAGTGGGCCAAGCTGTCTCTTCCCCCTCCTCCTCATGCTCCTCCCCCTCCTCCTCCTCCTCAACGCACTGAGATATAGACATGAGGGTGCTCTGACTATCCAGCGACATACTGTCTTCCCCCGCCTCCGTTTCCGAGCACAAAGCGTCTGCCTTTATGCTTTGCAGGGAACTTCTCAGGAGGCATAGCAGAGGAATGGTGACGCTAATGATTGCAGCATCGCCGCTCACAATCTGGGTAGACTCCTCAAAGTTTCCAAGGACCTGGCAGATGTCTGCCAACCAGGCCCACTCTTCTGTAAAGAATTGAGGAGGCTGACTCCCACTACGCCGCCCATGTTGGAGTTGGTATTCAACTATAGCTCTACGCTGCTCATAGAACCTGGCCAACATGTGGAGCGTAGAGTTCCACCATGTGGGCACATCGCACAGCAGTCGGTGCACTGGCAGATTAAACCGATGTTGCAGGGTCCGCAGGGTGGCAGCGTCCGTGTTGGACTTGCGGCAATGTGCGCTGAGCCGGCGCACCTTTCCGAGCAGGTCAGACAAGCGTGGGTAGCTTTTCAGAAAGCGCTGTACCACCAAATTAAAGACGTGGGCCAGGCATGGCACGTGCGTGAGGCTGCCGAGCTGCAGAGCTGCCACCAGGTTACGGCCGTTGTCACACACGACCATGCCCGGTTGGAGGCTTAGCGCCGAAAGCCTGCGGTCGGTCTGCTCTGTCAGACCCTGCAGCAGTTTGTGGGCCGTGTGCCTCTTCTCTCCTAAGCTGAGGAGTTTCAGCACGGCCTGCTGACGCTTGCCCACCGCTGTGCTGCCACACCGCGCGACACCGACTGCTGGCGACGTGCTGCTGCTGACACATCTTGATTGCGAGACAGAGGTTGCGTAGGAGGAGGGTGGTTTAGTGGAGGAAGCATACACCATCACAGATACGAGCACCGAGCTGGGGCCCGCAATTCTGGGGGTGGGTAGGACGTGAGCGGTCCCAGGCTCTGACTCGGTCCCAGCCTCCACTAAATTCACCCAATGTGCCGTCAGGGAGATATAGTGGCCCTGCCCGCCTGTGCTTGTCCACGTGTCCGTTGTTAAGTGGACCTTGGCAGTAACCGCGTTGGTGAGGGCGCGTACAATGTTGCGGGAGACGTGGTCGTGCAGGGCTGGGATGGCACATCGGGAAAAGTAGTGGCGACTGGGAACCGAGTAGCGCGGGGCCGCCGCCATCATGTTTTTGAAAGCCTCCGTTTCCACAAGCCCATACGGCAGCATCTCCAGGCTGATCAATTTGGCTATGTGCACGTTTAACGCTTGAGCGTGCGGGTGCGTGGCGGCGTACTTGCGCTTGCGCTCAAACAGTTGCGCTAGCGACGGCTGGACGCTGCGCTGAGAGACATTGCTGGATGGGGTCGAGGACAGCGGAGGTGAGCGTGGGGTGCAGGCCGGGAGACGGTCGTGCCTGTGTCCTGAGAGGGGGGTTGGATCTGTGCTTGGCCATCATATGCGTGCGCATGCTGGTGGTGGTGAGGCTGGTGGTGGTGGCTCCACGGCTAATCTTGGCACGACAAACCTTGCACACCACAGTACGTCGGTCGTCTGCACTCTCAGTGAAAAACTGCCAGACCTTTGAGCACCTCGGCCTCTGCAGGGTGGCATGGCGCGAGGAGGCGCTTTGGGAAACAGTTGGTGGATTATTCGGTCTGGCCCTGCCTCTACCCCTGGCCACCGCACTGCCTCTTCCAACCTGCCCTGCTGCTGCACTTGCCTCCCCCTCTGAAGACCTGTCCTCAGTAGGCTTAGCAAACCAGGTGGGGTCAGTCACCTCATCGTCCAGCGGCTCTTCCTCCGAATCCTCTGTGCGCTCCCCCCTCAGACTTACTGCCCTTACTACTACCTCACTGATAGATAACAGTGTCTCATCGTCATCGTCCTCCTCACCCACTGAAAGCTCTTGAGACAGTTGCCGGAAGTCCCCAGCCTCATCCCCCGGACCCCGGGAACTTTCCAAAGGTTGGGCATCGGTCACGATAAACTCCTCTGGTGGGAGAGGAACCATTGCTGCCCAATCTGGGCAGGGGCCCGAGAACAGTTCCTGGGAGTCTGCCTGCTCCTCAGAATGTGTCATTTTCATGGAGTGAGGAGGCTGGGAGGAAGGAGGAGCAGCAGCCAGAGGATTCAGTTGCAGCTGTGGATGGCGTAGAAGACTGGGTGGTCGATATATTGCTGGATGCACTTTCTGCCATCCACGACAGGACCTGCTCACACTGCTCAGTTTCTAATAAAGGTCTACCGCGTGGACCCATTAATTGTGAGATGAATCTGGGGACCCCAGAAACATGCCTCTCTCCTAATCCCGCAGCAGTCGGCTGCGATACACCTGGACCAGGAGCTCGGCCTGTGCCCATACCCTGACTTGGACCTCCACGTCCTCGCCCCCGTCCACGTCCTCTAGGCCTACCCCTACCCCTCAGCATGGTGTATTACGAGTAGAGCAGAAACAGAACGCTGTAATTAAATGTGCCGCTTATTGGCCTGTGGCTGGAGGCTGACTTTGCTTATGGAGCACACAGCAGAGCCAGGAAACAATTATGCGCAAGCCTGTAGTGAGACCTAGGTGCGTATGACTGAGCTACTGGAATTCACAGCGAAGAACCAGTCAAGTGGCCAAAGGCTAGTGGTAGGCCTTAAGTATTTTGCTTCTATTATTTAAAATGCTGAGGTGAAAAACCAGACAGACACTGTATGCAGCGTATATATATATATATATATATATATATATATATATATGTATACTCTTTCCCTCTGGCGGGATGACGGCGATCATGTAACGGACACAGCAGAGCCAGGAAACAATTATGCGCAAGCCTGTAGTGATACCTAGGTGCGTATGACTGAGCTACTGGAATTCACAGCGAAGAACCAGTCAAGTGGCCAAAGGCTAGTGGTAGGCCTTAAGTATTTTGCTTCAATTTTTTTAAATGCTGAGGGGAAAAACCAGACAGACACTGTATGCAGCGTATATATTGTATACTGTTTCCCTCTGGCGGGATGACGGCGATCATGTAACGGACACAGCAGAGCCAGGAAACAATTATGCGCAAGCCTGCTGTAACGCTTAGCTGGGTATTAATTAGTGACTACTACCCCCAGCAGACACGCAGTAAACTGAAGACAGTCACAGGCAGCCCAAAGATTTATTTTTACAATTTTTTTGAAAAAGCCCACTGCCTATATAGCCAGTATACCTCTTTCCCTGCCTCACCAGTACTGCCCCTATACTCTGTAAAATGACTGCAGACTGAGGACGCTATGGTCTGCACGCCCGATATACAAAAAAAATAAATTGTGCAACACTGCTAAAAGCAGTCTCAACAGTACTGCACATGGTCAGATGTGGTCCTAAGAAGGACCGTTGGGGTTCTTGAAGACTAAAATAACACCTAACACTCTCCCTATAGCAGCTACACAAGACAGCATTTTCCCTGATCTCTCTCAGCCTGCATCTGTGGCGAGGGCGGGGCAGATTTAAATACTCGGGTGTCATCTGATCTCCCCAGCCACTCACTGCAGGGGGGTGGGATAGGGCTGGAATGTCACAGGAGGAAGTTGTAATGCCTTCCCTGTCTTTCTATTGGCCAGAAAAGTGCACAAATTTCTCAGGAAAGGAAATGTAATGGAGTCGAGCACCGCGTGGTGCTCGTCTCGAGTCGAACACCCTAATACTCGAACGAGCATCAAGCTCGGACAACTACGCTCGCTCATCTCTACTTATGTCCTCTCTTATGTCTGCAAGGCCTCTGCTGGGTGTGGCAGAGAACACACAGCTCTTATGTCCTCTCTTATGTTCTCTGCTGGATGCTTTGGAGCACAAACTGCTCTGATGTCCTCTCTTATGTCTGTTAGGCCTCTGCTGGGTGTTGCGGAGCACACACTGCTCTCATGTCCTCTCTTACATCTGCTTGGCCCCTGCTGAGTGCTGCAGAGCACACGCTACTCTCATGCCCACTCTTATGTCTGCTAGTCCTCTGCTGGGTGCTGCGGAGCACACGCTGCTCTCATGTCCTCTCTTATGTCTGCTGGGCTGCTGCTGGGTGCTGAGGAGCACACACTGTTCACAGGTCTGCTCTTATGTCTACCAGGCCTCTGCTGGTTACTGCGGAGCACATGCGGCTCTCAGGACCTCTCTTATGTCTGTTACGCCTCTGCTGGGTGTTGAAGAGAACACACTGCTCACAGGTCCTCTCTTACATCTGCTTGGCCCCTGCTGAGTGCTGCAGAGCACACGCTACTCTCATGTCCACTCTTATGTCTGCTAGTCCTCTGCTGGGTGCTGCGGAGCACACGCTGCTCTCATGTCCTCTCTTATGTCTGCTGGGCTGCTGCTGGGTGCTGAAGAGCACACACTGCTCACAGCTCTGCTCTTATGTCTACTAGGCCTCTGCTGGGTACTGCGGAGCACACACTGCTTACAGGTCCTCTCTTATGTCTGCTAGGCCTCTGCTGGGTGCTGCAGAGCACACACTGCTTTCATGTACTCTTTTATGTCTTCTAAGCCTCTGCTGGGTGTGGCGGAGAACACGCTGCTCTCATGTCCTCTCTTATGTCTGCTAAGCCTCTGATGGGTGCTGTCAAACACACGTTGCTCTCCTGTCCTCTCTTATGTCTGCTAGTTCTCTGCTAGGTTCTGCGGAACACACACCGCTTTCATTTCCTCTCTTATGTCTGTTAGGCCTCTGCTGGGTGTTGCGGAGAACACACTGCTCACAGGTCCTCTCTTATGTCTGCTAGGCGTCTGCTGAGTGCTGCGGGGAACACACTGCTCTCATGTACTCTTTTATGTCTGCTAAGCCTCTGCTGGGTGCTGTCTAACAAAAACTGCTCTCATGTCCTCTCTTTTGTCTGCTGGGCCTCTGCTGTGTGTTGCGGAGCACAGGCCCCTCTCAGGTCCTCTGACGTCTGCTAGTCCTCTGCTGGATACTGCGAAGCATACAATGCTCACAGGATGTCTTTTATGTCTGCTAGGTCTCTGCTGGGTGCGGTGGAGCACACGCTGCTCTAATGTCCTCTAATATGTCTGCTAAGCCTCTGCTAGGTTCTGCTGAGCACATGCTGCTCTCAGGTCCTCTCTTATGTCTGTTCGGCCTCTGCTGGGTGCTGCGGAGCACACACTGCTCAGAGGTCTTCTCTTATGTCTGCTAGGCCTCTGCTGGGTACTGCGGAGCACACGCTGCTCTCATGTCCTCTCTTATGTTTGCTGGACCTCTGCTTGGAGTTGCGCAGCACACGCTGCTCTCATGTCCTTTCTTTTGTCTTCCAGGCCTCTGCTGGGTGCTGTGGAGCACAAACTGCTCTCATGTCCTCCCTTATGTCTGCTAGGCTGTGGCTTGGTGCTGTGGAGCGCACGCTGCTCTCATGTCCTCTCTTATTTCTGCTGGGCATCTGCTGAGTGCTGTGGAGCAAATACTGCTCATGTTCTCTCTTAAGTCTGCTAGGCCTCTGCTGGGTGTTGCAGGGCACACACTGCTTACAGGTCCTCTCTTATGTCTGCTAGGCCTCTGCTGGGTGCTGCAGAGCACACACTGCTTTCATGTACTCTTTTATGTCTTCTAAGCCTCTGCTGGGTGTGGCGGAGAACACGCTGCTCTCATGTCCTCTCTTATGTCTGCTAAGCCTCTGATGGGTGCTGTCAAACACACGTTGCTCTCCTGTCCTCTCTTATGTCTGCTAGTTCTCTGCTGGATGCTGTGGAGCACAAACTGCTTTCATGTCCTCTCTTATGTCTGCTGGGCTTCTGCTGTGTGTTGCGGCGCACAGGCTCCTCTCAGGTCCTCTTACGTCTGATAGTCCTCTGCTGAATGCTGCGAAGCATACAATGCTCACAGGTCCTCTCATGTCTTCTAGGCCTCTGCTGGATGCTGCGGACCACACACTGCTGTCGTGTCCTCTCTCATGTCTGCTCGGCCTCTACTAGGTTCTGCAGAGCACATGCTGCTCTCATGTCCTCTCCCATGTCTGCTGGGCCTCTGCTGGGTGTTGCAGAGCACACACTGCTGTCATGTCCTCTCTTATGTCTGCTAGGCCTCTGCTGGGTGTGGCGGAGAACACGCAGCTCTCATGTCCTCTCTTATGTCTGCTAGGCCTCTACTGGGTGTGGCAGAGAACACGCAGCTCTCATGTCCTCTCTTATGTTCTCTGCTGGGTGCTGCGGAGCACGCACTGCTCAAAGGTCCTCTCTTATCTCTGCTAGGCCTCAGCTGGGTACTGCGAAGCACACGCTGCTCTGATGTGCTCTCTTATGTGTGCTGGGCCTCTGCTTGGTGCTGCAGAGTACACAGTGCTCTCATGTCCTCTCTCATGTCTGCTAAGCCTCTGCTAGGTTCTGCGGAGCACACGCTGCTCTTATGTCCTCTCTTATGTCTGCTGGGCCTCTGCTGGGTGATGCGGAACACACGCTGCTCTCATGTCCTCTCTTATGTCTGCTAGGCCACTGCTGGATGCTGCGGAGCACACGCTGCTCTCATGTCCTCTCTTATGTCTGCTAGTCCTCTGCTGGGTGCTGTGGAGCACACACAGCTCTCATGTACTCTGTTATGTATGCTCGGCCTCTGGTAGGTGCTGTGGAGCACACACTGCTCTCATGTCCTCTCTTATGTCTGCTGGGCCTCTGCTGGATGCTGCAGAGCACATGCTGCTCTCATGTCCTCTCTTATGTCTGCTGGGCCTCTGCAAGTTGTTGCGGAGCACACACTGCTCTCATGTCCTCTCTTATGTCTGCTAGGCTTCTGCTGGGTGCTGCAGAGCACACGCAGCTCTCATGTCCTCTGTTATGTGTGATGGTCCTCTGCTGGATGCTGCGGACCACACACTGCTCTCAGGTCCTCTCATGTCTTCTAGGCCTCTGCTGGATGCTGCGGACCACACACTGCTCTCATGTCCTCTCTTATGTCTCCTAAGCCTCTGCTAGGTTCTGCGGAGCACATGCTGCTCTCATGTCCTCTCTTATGTCTGCTGGGCCTCTGCTGGGTGTTGCGGAGCACACACTGGTCTCATGTCCTCTCTTATGTCTGCTAGGTCTCTGCTGGGTGTGGCGGAGAACACGCTGCTCTCATATGCTCTCTTTTTTCTGCTAGTCCTCTGCTGGGTGCTGCAGAGCACACACAGCTCTCATGTCCTCTCTTATGTTCTCTGCTGGATGCTTTGGAGCACAAACTGCTCTCCTGTCCTCTATTATGTCTGCTAGGCTGCTGCTGGTTGCTGTGGAGTGCACGCTGCTGTCATGTCCACTCTTATGTCTACTGGACTACTGCTGTGGAGCGCACGCTGCTCTCATGTCCTCTCTTATGTCTGCTAGGCATCTGCTGAGTGCTGTGGAGCACATACTGCTCATGTTCTCTCTTTTGTCAGCTAGGCCCCTGCTGGGTGTTGCGGAGCACACACTGCTCACAGGTCCGCTCTTATCTCTGCTAGGCCTCTGCTGGGTGTTGCGGAGCACACACTGCTCACAGGTCCACTCTTAACTCTGCTAAGCCTTTGCTAGGTGCTGCGGAGCACACACTGCTGTCATGTCATCTCTTATGTCTGTTAGGACTCTGCTGGGTGCTGCGGAGCACACACTGCCCTCATGTCCTCTCTTATGTCTACTAGGCCTCTGCTGGGTGCTGCGGAGCACACACTGCTCTTATGTCCTCTCTTATGTCTGCAAGGCCTCTGCTGGGTGCTGCGGAGCACACACTGCCCTCATGTCCTCTCTTATGTCTGCTAGTCCTCTGCTGGGTGCTTACATGGTCCCTTAGGCTGCAGATCTGTTTCTTTTGATTGGCTGCTGTCTTGAGCTTGTGGCAGGCTCGTGCTCAGCCATTTTGAGTAAGCAGAGCTGCAGCCAATCTCTTTGTGGGTGTGCAGAGCGGCTGATGAATCCGGATATGGCTTCCAGACATTGATTAGTAAGCGGCATTTAAGCGTCCCTTAAGGTTATAATTTTTAAGACACAGCTGGAAAGTGACCTGTAATATAAAATCTGTACCTGTGATTTGCGCCCTACATTACTGAAGGTAGAACTTTAGGCCATCGCTCCATCCATCCTGCCGCTCGTATAATCATGTAGGCTCACACATGTAAGTCAGATCCAGGATGACACAACATCTAGACTCATCACAAGTCTCAGACATGCCGAGTCTTCAGACGCCGGGTGAGCTGAGTGAGATCACGGTCTGACGGTGCGGCTGTAAGGAAGCTCCGCTTAGCTCATAGCAGGGAAGCAAGCAGGGCTATCAGTTTACATTGCTGACCATCTTCCTGTGGTTGGTGCCCGTCACAGCACAGGGTCATCTATTAGAGAGGCAGATGTTACTGTTTCCACTACAGAGAATGGCCACAAATTCAACAACGTAGTCATAATGGAAACGTCACATGTGGATCGGAAGGTGGAATGTACAAAGTATACACTGCAGGGCGCCTTTATTAGAACTCCCAACTGTCACGGATGACGGGGATCACAGGTCCGACAGTCACCAACCTGTGATGTACCAGTAGTAGGTAAGAGTAGTTAGGACAGCAAGGTTATGGTGCCGGTAAAACAGACATCCATCAGGATGGGACTTCATTCCTTACAGACAGCAGCCACGTTTCGACCACATTCTGGAGTATTTGTATATCATTGTAGTCGTTGCTGAAGTCTTTGTCACGTAGTCGAAACGTTGCTGCTTTCTGTGAAGGAATGAAGTCCCATCCTGACGGATCTCTGTTTTACTGGCACCATAACTAGAGATGAGCGAGCACCAAAATGCTCGAGTGCTCGTTACTCAAGTCGAACTTTCAGTGATGCTCGAGAGTTCGTTTCAAGTAACGAACCCCATTGAAGTCAATGGGCGACTCGAGCATTTTTGTATATGACTGGTGCTCCGCTAAGGTTTTCATTTGTGAAAATCATAGCAAATCACCAAAGTCATGTAAAAAACCCAGAAATGGATAGGGCAGACGAGGAGCAACATGCAGGGCTGCATTTCGGGCTCCGAGGTCTCACTGTTAAGCCACAATAGTGGCAAGAGTGAGACACCTTCCCCCCCCCCCGCACTGTCAGCATAAAGATCGTTCTCCTGAATGACAGCTGAGAGCTGCCCCTGATTGGTCCCTGCGCTGAGCCAATCAGAGGCAGCACTCACCCATTCATGAATTCAATAATGGGTGAGTGAGAGCTGCCTCTGATTGGTGAGGCTGTGACCAATCAGAGGCAGCTCATTCAGCAGGCGGGGATTTTAAATCCCCGGCTGCTGCATACTACTCACAGCAGTTCAGGAGAACTGCCGGCCGGCCGCGGCTGAACTCCGTCTGCCGGGACAAGGTGAGTATATATTTTTTTTTACTTTTTACATATTTCTTGATGAATTTCAGGGAAGGGCTTATATTTTTAAGCCCTTCCCGAAAATTCATCCCGCGCTCGCCGGCCGCCCATTGCTTTCAATGGAGTCGGCTGTATTGCCGGCTCCATTGAATTCAATGGCCAGTGCTCGTTTAATCGAGACGAGTGCCGCGTGGTGCTCGTCTCGAGTAACGAACATCTCGAGCACCCTAATACTCGAACGAGCATCAAGCTCAGACGAGTATGCTCGCTTATCTCTAACCATAACCCTTCTGTCCTAACTACTCTTATCTCCTACTAGAACTATTGGTCTGGAATCCTGCCTGAACGGGACGTGCAAAATCCATCATCTCCTGCAAGGTTTGATGGTGATTGAAATAGGAGTGCTGCTGCTACCGAATTATTTCTAGGATCACCTGTGACGTATGGCACCCAGGGGCGGACTGCAGCGTCAACCTATTTCCAGCTTCCTGGACCCTGCAAGATGGAGCTGAAATTATACCATGCACGGCCTAACACGCCCCAACACACCTCGCTGCCACCACTGACCGTTTCTGACAGGTAGGTCAGCCCCCTCGGTCTCCAGCAGCCGACACACAACTAACACACTTCAGGGTTTTGGATCCCTTAAAGCATTCAAGGATGACTAATAAGGTTTAAAGATTTATTCTAAAAAGTCTTCACAGTAATTACATAAAATATACAAAACGAGATAATTACAAAAGGGGGAGGAGCTACAAATACAGACAAACAGTATAAAGACAAAAAGGGAGAAAATAGTAGAAAATACCTGTCTATGAAGTTATTTCCAATAGTCCTGGGGCGGGAGCACGTGGAACGAGGGACAGGCTGACATTAGATGCCATTATGGGGTCTGACAATTTGAAGAGGGACCCTCTTCGTTTTAGAGCCCTTTTTTTTACATCATTGATGGGCAGGCTGAGTACATGCGCAGATCTTGTGGATAGAAACCCAATTTAACATTTCGGCCAGATTTTCCCAAGAGACCCTCTGATAGCGGTGCTATGGCCAGCATGTTTCATATCACGAATTTACATGCTCATGGATACCAAACATGATATGTGACAGATGATTGGCTTCGCAGATATGTGATTCTTTGGGTTCCGGGGGTTGCACAGTGACCAGAGTGAATGCAGGGGGTCCGCGGTACACTCCCTGTTCTGCTAATATAACCGCTGTTGGGCTGTGACCTTCAGATGACCCATAATCCCCATTATTAATTCCTCCTCTGATTAGTAACCGTATCAGCGCTCCATTCCACAATGTCTGGGTTGTGTATATCGGACCCAGGAGGTGACACAAATGGTTGGGGGGATACAACAACTGACATCACCTTGTAACTTGGTGACTTAACATCACAACAAAGGGCTTCCTTGCCGGACCCAGAAGGGCAAGTGACATCACAGACTCCTTCGGTACGGCTAAGAATGGCAGTGGAATGGATATTAATGAGCTCTGATTGGTGCAGTGTCTGAGGCGTGGGCCCACAGCCGAGGATATAACAGGGTAGAGAAAGGCTTTTGTCATGGGGCTATACCATCTTCTCCTCTGGGGGTAGCTCGGAACCGACCTCGTTACTGCTGGGGGAGATCACAGGGATAGTAACCTCCAGTTACCTTAAGTCCAGTTGCCACTTGTGACACCACTGTTCCGTCCTCTGCGGGGGATCTTCCAGATGAAATAAAGTAGTCCACACACAGAGTAACTTTCTGAATGAGAATCGGGAACAGTTGGTTTTGCTCATTTACTGAAAACTCTTGAACTTCAATCCAACTAACAGTCTTCATACAGATACAGCAAGCCAAATTGGTGTAACAGGGAGGATTCTCGGGGCATCAGGATATTCCACAGTCCAAGTTATCTGTGAAGTTCCTCTCCCGGCAAACTCTCTCTCTCTACCGGTCAACACTCACTCTCACTTTCTCCTCTTCTCGCTAGACAGTGGGTTGTTTCTCTCCCAGTGCTCACCAGAAGCGCCGAGAATCCCTGGGTTGGTTAGGCCCAGGCTGAGCATCAGATCATCGCTCGGCCTCCTCCATGCTACACACACAACCCGACTTGTCTGGTGTGTGGGAGTAAGACTCTCCAAGCTTCCAACTCTTTCCCCTTCTCCTGCTGACCTGACTACCACTCATTGCATCCTTGCAAACACATATATATCAAGCACAATCACATGACCACAACTGATGCACACAAAACGTTACATTTTCCAGACAGAACAAAACATACCAGACATTAACCCATTCAGTCCTGCAACTGTGCAATCCACGTAAACCTAATGCATTCCTCAAACAAGACACTAACAAGACAATGGCACAAGACAGACACAGAACATTATGGAGGGGCCCCATTAGCTTTGGGCCACTATAGTGCCAGAATATGCTTAAGTCTCTTTTCCGTGGGCCGATAGTCCTTTCAGTAGATACATGATAAGTTAGGCACACACATCACGAGATTGTCTCATCTTTGCGCATGCACGCTATGCCACAATGATGTGCGGTACACATATTTCTTTGGATAGTGTCCTGGTTTCCATGGACATGTGCGGAGTGTCATTTGGATGATGACGATGTGTACTTAATATTTTCTACAATCCTTTCAGTGACTGCATGAGCGCTGATGTCACCACTGAGGTCACCGGTGCTCGTTGCAGTGCTTTCACACTGTAAAGGCCCATTTACACGGAGCGATGATCACTCAAAAATAGCTAAAAAGCGATTGTTTAAGCGATCATCATTGCATCTAAACGTGTGGCCACTGTGCCCTTTTTGTGCACTGCTAGCTGATCGTTAAATTCAAGTCAGCCTAAAACTGATCCTGTGGCCTTATCAGGAGTTCTCCATGGGGAGTGCTGATAGCATTGTTTCCTGTTGGAGAACAAAGGAGCTGAATGCAGATTAGAGCCCTCCGGCTATTAACTGCTTTCAGCTAAAGCTTTATTTGCATGCTAATAAGCTATTAAGTATCTGAGTAGCTACTTAATAGTTTATGCAAAATGATCTCCCAAAGCTGCCAGTCAGACTATTTTTTGAGCGATCTTTGGGCCGTGTAAATGGGCCTTAAGTCCTGCCGGCCGCTCGCTGGCTTATTGTCCGCTTCTCGCTCACCGCTCAGCACTTCTTGTGGGAAGCATTGTGCAAGGGGCTGTCACACAGGATGAGAAGCCAGCGGGTTAACGAGACAGAAAAGTCAGCCTAAAGATCCGCTTACAACAAGTGAGCGACCGTTCCGCTTCCACATTAAACGATTATCGCTCACTTTCACTCGTTTGACCGGATTTTGAGCAATAATTGTTGTGTGCAGAAAGGCCTTTAGACATCTGTTTAGGCCAACTGAGCTGTGCCAGAGCAGAAAGATGGCAGACTGACACAGAATGATGGGTGACGATCTACCAGGTAGATGTGGGGACTAACGGCCCTCACTTACGCCCTTACTTGCAAAAGGGGGAGGGGCTTTGTGCAGTATTCGTTCGTGCTGGCCAGCAGAGTCCGATCCAAGACTGTGTGTATCCGCCCGTGTCAGGGTATGTGGGACGCGATATCATAATGTGGGACTTTTTGGTATCTGATAGGATGATTTTTGTTTTTATATGCCCATCCCACTTTGACATTTAGACAACACATTATTTTTTGATATACGGGTATAATCACTATTAGCGAGGATGGAGACCCACTGTATCACATTGAGTAAAGCTATAACCGAGGGGATTACTGCCGTCTCATTAAATATCATTTTGGCACTGGTGACATTTTCCCCATTGAGAAGGGTTAATGCGTAGGAATAATAGGCTGACCATGTGATCATCACATGACTGATGCATCAGCCGGTAGCCAGACAACATGATCACATGACTGTGTCATGTGATCGGAGTGGTGATTGTAAAGTCTTATTTAGACATGACACCGCGGCAGTATTCGCTGGAGAGTATTGGATACATTATGCGCAGCAGTCACATTTCCCTTGTGACACTATCATGGGAGTATAACGCCACTACGCATATGCGCACTACAATGACAGTTCCTGATCCCCATTTTTGGGTTGGATTCTTGTGCTTAATTGGCACACTGGTAACTACGTGTAACAGTGTGGAGAGTATACAGAGAATGGTGCACTGGAGGAAAACATCCAGCGAAAGGGGATCCTGCGGACGGAAACAACTCATCACTGAAAGGGGTCGGAGGAGGATGTCAGGAATCGTTCTGACCAACAGGCTGCACAGTCAGCTGAATACAACGCTGGAGCTCCAACTAACGTGTCCGAACGCACAGCTCGCCGTTCCTCCGCACGGATGGTATAACAGCAGGCGACCAGCTCCAGCACCATTGTTTCTAAGAGAAACAAACACTCCAGCGGGCAAAAGAGCGCAAAACGTGTATCACTGAGCAGCAGGAAAACATCTCCTGGTCAGATGGAGCCAGATCTCTGTTGCTGATGGAATGTCAGAATTTGGTGAAAGCAGCATGAATCGGTGACCCCTTCCTGTCAGCTGGTCAGAACATGTCAGCACCGCCATCTAATCTGCGGCAACTACAAGAAGCTTCCTGTCCGCGGGGGCCAAGATCCCTGCAGAAACGTTTCATCAAAGACAAGAGTGGACACGCAAGAAGGACGTCCGCTGATTTCGAGTCTTTCAATACACGTAATGGGTAATGGCCATCCCCGATTGACTTTCCACGCCTCCGTACTACAAGTCATATTTGTCAAGATTGTACCAAATTTATGGGGACCTGCGGCCCCGCGCACCTGCCGCCGGAGGCCCCCGACCTTTACCGGAGCTCTCCTGTGGCCGGACCGCAGGCCAAATGTCTTATTGTTAATGTAGCTGTTGGTATTCTCTGATAGTTTGTAGTCTTTTGCTCTCATTGATCTTAATCCTGATGCTCCTTAATCCGGACCTCCCACTTCTTACTGTGAATGTCGGGGCATATTTTTTCCCTTAATGTACACAGTCTTAATGCCCCTTATAGAAGGACGGCTGCGTGGAGGGATGCGCTGAGGTCCAGAGCTGATGTAATGTGTTTGCAGGAAACCCACTTTGTGGCCTCCGCACCTCCCAAGACGACACATCAAATGTCCTTTAACATTCTTCGTCAACGCAGAAGAGAAGCTCCCCGGAGTCATGGCTGCCATAAAAGACTCACAACATGTTTCACTAGTTGAACAGACTGTAGACCCCAAAGGCCGCTACATAGTTTATCATGTATCATTGACTCTGTTCCTGTGACATTGCTGAACACATGCGGCCCAAATGCCAAACAGATACATTTTTTCAACAAATTAATCAAAAAGATCATCAAATGTAATTAATGTGGGGATTTCAATGTAATTCCTGACAAAGAGCTGGATACCACGGGGAGTAGTAACAGAGCGGGCCCCACCTTAAATAGATGGCTCCAAGACCAAGCCTCGTAGGACACCTTCAGGTGCAAAAGAAGCATCCGCTAGGGAGTCCTCCTTTTATTTGGCCCAACAGAATACTTTCACAAGGATCGATCTCTGCCTAGTAAATAGAACATTCCCCCCTAA
This sequence comes from Eleutherodactylus coqui, assembly GCF_035609145.1. Taxonomy (NCBI): domain Eukaryota; kingdom Metazoa; phylum Chordata; class Amphibia; order Anura; family Eleutherodactylidae; genus Eleutherodactylus; species Eleutherodactylus coqui. The sequence goes on from NC_089845.1 coordinate 169,803,477, forward strand.
CGACTGCTCCACTAAATTGGGCACTGCATCTTGGTCGGACCACACAGCTTGTATCATTGTAGCTTGTATCACATCCTTGGTGGTAAATTCATCCCAATACCCTGTGCACTTATCAAAGAAATTAAAGAAGCAGAAACTGAATGAAGGACAGTCCCATCGGATAGAACTAATAGACAGCGTTTCAATCTGAGAGAAATTCTGAAAACTCTCGCTCAGTGACTTTGATAGGGAACTAATGCTAAAACCACAGGTGCGCCTCTGTTGGAAAACCATCCAAATGGTTTACAAATCAGATTAAAAGAAGGGAAGCGAGGACACACATCCCTTTTGTTTTGGATCCGAGTGACCGTGGGAACAAACTATCACACCCTGAACAGAGAGCAGAGGTGTTCAGATCCGACTATAACAATTTATACAAAGACCCAATCATTATCCAACCTTCCTCTAGCAACATAAGGGAATTCCTCAACAAATACGGCTCCCCAAAGTAACCCAAGAAAACACTGAAGAATTAGAGGCCCCCAAATCATTGCCTGAAAAACCGAAACAATAGCCAAACTAAAAGAGTGTAAAGCTGCGGGCCCAGACGGCTTCACCAACCAATATCGTAAATTGTAAACTCTCCCCACACTTCTTAAAAGCATTCCAATCAGCGACCCGCAGCGGCTCCCCAAAAGAACTTCTACCCGCCACAATAGTTACTCCCCCAAACCAGGTAAAGATCCAGACCGACCAGAACATTTCCACCTCGTTTCCCTATTAAATTCAGACACGAAAATATTCGCAAAGATAATTGCCAATTGACTCCTTGATATCTTTCCCAACGTAATCCACACGGATCAGGTGGGCTTTACTGAAGGCAGGCGAGCCTCCGACAGAACACGCCAAATTCTAGAGCTCCCGCACTGTGTGGAGCGCTCCCGGTTACCCTTTGTCATGCTACCATTGGATGCAGAAGTGATTGGATTCCGCGGTGTATTCAGTGCTTTAATTGAAAGGTTTAGGTTCCGCACCGCGTGTCAATTTTCACACAGGTTTGTGTGGATTTTGAAAATCTCCTCCTCTTTGCTGCTGTAACTGCTACGTAGGGGCAGAATCCGTGGCAGATCCACCACATGGGGCAGAATCCGTGGCAGATCCACCACATGGCACATGGCAGGTAGCTTCAGGCGGTGGAATTACAGATGAATTTTCCACAATGAATTCAGTCTAAAAAGTGTCTAAATCTGCCGCATTCCGCCGAGTATTTTGGGTGTGGATCGGCACGCTTGTTCTGCCTACATTGGTCACCTGATCAGAGGGTCTTCATCTGGTGACTTTTTCTAGGGAAGCAGTTCCATGAGTGCTTGTTGAACAGGAACTCCTTGCATACATATACGGCAGACTGGTGGGAGAGCTGTATACTCAAACACTATTATTACATAACCGGTGTCTACTGTTGGGAAGAGGGGTAATACAGTCTCTGATTCAATTCTCGATTCGTTACTGGTTCCCATATTCCTGATGAACCACCATATTGGTGGGAAACAGGGGCGCAACTTGAAGCTCCCAGGCCCGGACGCAAAACTTGTAACAGGGACCCCAACTTTAATGCTTTACTCATAGTACTGGGCTCCCTATATGGAGAAGAGAGGCTTTATGGGCCCCCTAAGGCTCCTGGGCCCTGGTGCAACCGCATCCCCTGCATCCTCTATAGTTACGCCCCTGGTGGGAAACGTGTTGAATGGTGAATTTGGGGCACTATGATTCACAAACTATAATAGAAAAAGTATCGTCTCTCTTATGAAGTATGAACTGAAACAAATGTATGTTTTACACTACATCAAGTAAACCCGTGTCATTTATACTCAAATTAGTCTCTGGAACACCTGAAAATAGAACGGAGTTAGTTAACCCCGTAAAATCCTCTTTGAGATTACTGAGACAATTCGGTGGCAACAAAAAAAAGGTTCTTTTGGACGCACGGTGTCATCCTGGTCGTACCTATGCAGCATCCCATACGGTGACCCCGGACATAGGGCATACGTTGAGGAGCTGGGAGGGTAAAACGGTTGCTTGTCATGGCGGTACCTACCACGCTCCCTCCCAGAGGGACGCTAGCCTCAGCCAGGGCAGCACTGGGCCTCTTCCGGGTACACTTAGGTGAGGGATGTCCAAAAAACTTGCGAACAGGCATAGGGATTGTCACGGGTGACGCCACCATTCTGTTACCCAACGGAAAGACCCTTGATGGTAAATAAATGAGCCGCAGACTTGTATCACGTACCTCAGATGCCCGGGAACGGTCAGGGCCTGGCAGAACTTTACTAGAATGAACACTGGGTAGAAGGCACAAATTACACAAAGTTGAGGTGCAGGAAGCCAAATAAAAGGATAGTACCTCTACACAGTGATCCCCGACACGGGACAGCCATGTAGGAAACAGTAGACTTTAAGTACCTCTACGTGGGACAGGATGGCCACGTAGGAACAGTAGTAGGAGAGTACCTCTGCACGGGGATTTTGGCCTTGACTCACCACCAACACGCTCATGCTCTCTCTCTTTTGGGGCTCAAGCTCTCACAGTCACTGGCATACAGATGATCGGGAATCACTCTTCTTCCTCCATTCTTCACCACATGGGAGTTGAAGGTACCCCCATATGGCTGGCACTCTTTCTCAGGAACCCAGAAGAATTGAACCTCTCTCTGCTCTCAGACACTCCTATTTACATTTTCACTCATACCACATGCCACGACATAAATGATACATTGCAAGCATCTCCCAGTGCAACACCCCAAAGGGGAGACCCTGGGCCCCTGGCTAACGTGAAGAGCTGGGAGGGATAAATGCTGTCTCATCATTGTGGCACTTACCAGGCTCTGGTCTTGGAGGGATGAGATGCAGCCAAGGCCAGAGCAGTATCGCAGGCCAGCTTCAAAACTCCTTTGTTAAGGAGTGCCAATATAGGGGATGGGAGAAGTAGTAGTACCAATCACTCGTGACACCACCATTCCCACACACCGATATTCTATGCGGCGGAGTAATAACACAGAGACTTGGGTGTAGTACCTCGGGTCCCTAAGAACGGTTAGGAACCGGTTTAATTTTTACTGACTTTGTATAACAGGTAATTCAGGTAGAATTCACTTTCAGCAATAATAGGCTATAGCTCAGAGGTAGGGAGGATACACAGGATGAATACGGCCCTACAGTCCACGTTATCTATATGTTACCGGTCCTGGATTGGGAACACTCCGCAGGAGGAACAGGGTAGGGGGTCACTCCACATATACTCTGGCAAACACAACTATTCAATGAAGGCTTAGTCAATATACACCACACATAGCAGATGTGTGGGTGTCTCAATCAAGTACCTCTGTGCGGTGATCCTAATGATGGATGGCCGCACAGGAAAAGCCTGTAGTGTGAACGAACGGGTACCTGTTTTCAGAAACTGGGGGTTGCTCTCTCTCTCTCTCTGTTGTTGGGATTCACTCACTCAACTCATGCATTCATATGCGGTACGGGAGTCTCTCCTTCTCCTCCATATTAAACACAAGGCACTCAGAGGTTTCTCCCTGCGCCCCTGCGGATTCTCCAACAGATGGGGGAAGAGGAAAGATCCTCAACTCCTCCAAAGGGAGCCTCTCATTCCTCTCCATTTTCAACACATGCAAGCTAAAGGTGCTTCCCTGCATCACTGTGGGTCCTCCAACAGCATGGGTAGATGGATGATCACTAGAGATAAGCGAACGTACTCGCAAATACTCGAGCGAGTATTGCCTTTTGTGAGTACCTGCCTGCTTGTCTGAGCATAATATCTATGCCATAACTGTCTGAGTCTACTTATGTGTGTCTTGTATAGCGGGCACCCGCTCATTTTCCCTCTGACATGGTGGATGCAAGAGGTTTTTTTGTTTTAAAGGTTTTACTTAGTAGTGTCTATTCAGTGAAGTGTTCTCCATTGCACATCGCCATCAACAGTCTCAGAGGAGTTTACTACCCTTTACGCTCAGGTCTACTAAATAGTCGGCTCTCATGAAAAGCAGTTGATGATATTCTACCAGTAGAATTTACATCATAAGTTGTTAGCGATTTGCTTTAATTGCTTAAATGATGTTCTCTTCTCCAATCACATCCAAAGCAGCAAACAGAATTCTATTAATTTTATATTTACATAAAGCAGTGCATCATGGGAGCTCAAATCACCATTAAAGGGTTTCGGCTCTTACTGCAGACGTGGATCTTTGAGCCTCAATTGCTGATGCCAAATAAACGATTCCCCGTTCCTTACCCTTAACCCCTCCACGGAGGTGGGGACTCTTCAGAGGCTCCCAGAGACATCACTGATGGGCATGCTGCTGCAGAAGCAGAGGCAAAGTCAGGAGTGAGGCCAAACCATGGTCAGCAGTAGCACCCACCGCTCTCGGGCCATGCTCCATACAGACGGCAATGGTGTGTGAACAATTACTACTAGTGGCACAGAGGGGACAGTATGACAGAGGGGGCAGAGGGGGCACTAGTACTGAGCTATGGGGGATACTGTAAGATTTATTGGGGTAGCAGCGGGAGAGTGCAGAGATGAGTAGGGGAACAGGGAGGGGAGTAAAGAGAAAAAAGCTACATTGTCACAATCTATATTTTAAGAATAATCCTAAAATCCTGCAGTTTTCTTGCTGTCCACTAGGACTAATAATAGTCTGATACTTACTGTTCTATGGAGAATACACAGCGGTCATCTCATTATCATCGCAAGCAGGATTACACTGAGAGGAGACACCTATATATAGATAACACTGGACCCACCATTCACAATAGTCACAGCTCACCTCCTGCCCTCCCTGCACAGACAGGATTACACTGAGAGGTGACATTATATATATATATATATATATATATATATATATATATATATATATATATATATATATATATATAGATAACACAGGATCCACCATTCATAATAGTCACAGCTCACCTCCTCCCCTCCCTGTACAGACAGGATTACACTGAACGGTGACACCTATATATAGATAACACAGGAGCCACCATTCACAATACACACAGCTCCCCTCCTCCCCTCCCTGTACAGACAGGATTACACTGAGAGGAGACACCTATATATAGATAATACAGGATCCACCATTCACAATAGTCACAGCTCACCTCCTCCCCTCCCTGTACAGACAGGATTACACTGAGAGGTGACACCTATATATAGATAACACAGGATCCACCATTCACAATAGTCACAGCTCACCTCCTCACCTCCATGTACAGACAGGATTACACTGAGGGGAGACACCTATATATAGATAATACAGGATCCACCATTCACAATAGTCACAGCTCACCTCCTCCCCTCCCTGTATAGACAGGATTACACTGAGAGGAGACACCTATATATAGATAACACAGGATCCACCATTCACAATAGTCACAGCTCACCTCCTCCCTTCCCTGTTCACACAGGATTACACTGAGAGGTGACAAATATATATAGATAACACAGGGTCCACCATTCACAATAGTCACAGCTCACCTCCTCCCCTCCCTATACAGACAGGATTACACTGAGAGGTGACACCTATATATAGATAACACAGGACTCACCAGCTAGAGGCACTGGGGGGGGGGGGGACGACTCACCAGCTAGAGGCACTAGGGGGGACTCACCAGCTAGAAACACTGGGGGGGGGGGCATCACCAGCTAAAGTCACTGGGGGGGACTCACCAGCTAGAGGCACTGGGGGGGGGGGGGGGGGCTCACCAGCTAGAGGCACTGGGGGGGACTCACCAGCTACAGGCACTCAGGGGGACTCACCAGCTAGAGGCACTGGGGGGGACTCACCAGCTAGAGGCACTGGGGGGGGGGGACGACTCACCAGCTAGAGGCACTAGGGGGGACTCACCAGCTAGAAACACTGGGGGGGGGGGGCATCACCAGCTAAAGTCACTGGGGGGGACTCACCAGCTAGAGGCACTGGGGGGGGGGGGGGGGCTCACCAGCTAGAGGCACTGGGGGGGACTCACCAGCTACAGGCACTCAGGGGGACTCACCAGCTAGAGGCACTGGGGGGGACTCACCAGCTAGAGGCACTGGGGGGGACTCACCAGCTAGAGGCACTGGGGGGACTCACCAGCTAGAGGCACTGGGGGGACTCACCAGCTACAGGCACTCAGGGGGACTCACCAGCTAGAGGCACTGGGGGGACTCAGCAGCAAGAGGCACTGGTGGGGACTCACCAGCTAGAGGCACTGCAGGGATTCATCAGCTAGAGGCACTGGGGGGACTCACCAGCTGGAGGCACTGCAGGGATTCATCAGCTAGAGGCACTGGGGGGACTCACCAGCTAGAGGCACTGGGGGGAGTCACCAGCTAGAGGCACTGGGGGGGGGGGGGGGACGACTCACCAGCTAGAGGCACTAGGGGGGACTCACCAGCTAGAAACACTGGGGGGGGGGGCATCACCAGCTAAAGTCACTGGGGGGGACTCACCAGCTAGAGGCACTGGGGGGGGGGGGGGCTCACCAGCTAGAGGCACTGGGGGGGACTCACCAGCTACAGGCACTCAGGGGGACTCACCAGCTAGAGGCACTGGGGGGGACTCACCAGCTACAGGCACTCAGGGGGACTCACCAGCTAGAGGCACTGGGGGGGACTCACCAGCTAGAGGCACTGGGGGGGACTCACCAGCTAGAGGCACTGCAGGGATTCATCAGCTAGAGGCACTGGGGGGACTCACCAGCTAGAGGCACTGGGGGGAGTCACCAGCTAGAGGCACTGGGGGGAGTCCCCAGCTAGGCTTAGTAATGCACACTCTCAGCAGGATGTGGACCTTTCATCCAGAATCCAACCAAGTTACGTCTCTTCAGAGTTGGAGCAGCATGTGGAGTGCGGATGCATAAACTTCATAGAGACATCTTCTTAATCAAAATGGACACTTTACAGACGACGTTTCCAACTTTGCAGAAAATAAAAGCAGATTAGAAAAATGGAAAACGTGTCGTTATCTGGTTTTAATTAAGGATTACAATGCAGGCGATACATTCCCTTTAATGTTGGCATTAGCGCCCTCATCACATACACAGGCCAAAGCTGTAGTGCGTGATCATCTGGAGGAGCCATGTGTGCGCTTAGATGATCCGTCACATTTATTAAGCAGCAGACTGCACTTTGTCTTGTAAAGAGCTGATTTACGACACAGTCATTCGCCTGACTCGCCCCTAGAGGGCGCTGATGCACTTTAGCATTCCAGAAAGTCTATGTAGGAGCTTGTAAGGTTCCTTTGACGTGTAATATCCAGATTCTGAGCCTCGTCTTGGGAAATGATTTGTATATTAAAAAAAAGAAAGCAGCAACGTAAATTTTCATTTGCAAATGATTTGCGCAGAGTCGCAGGAATTCAATTACAGCGGAAGCTACGGCGCTCCATAAATATGGGAACATCCCGCTAAGACAATTAAACTTTACTACTACTAACAAATACCATGAAGTGTCATCGAAGGGGAGCGCCTGAGGATGCTTAATCAAGTGCTGAGGCAGGGCATGTCGCAGCGCGGCTGTCAGTAACAAGGGGTTAACCGTGCCGGATTTACCGCTCGTGAATACGTATGGAAGTCAGAGACAGAAGCAACAATACTTCCCGCAACTCCAAAGCGATTCCACCTGCTGGTCACTGGACAGAGGGTCAGTTTTTGTGGCATAGCATCTCTGTGCCAGATCACTTTGTTTGAAGCTACACCACGCCCCTTTATGCTAAGCCACGCCCTTTGGATCCGCTCACAGTACTCACTCCATAATGGTCCTTTTTTGGTTTTCTTTTTTTCCTTCCACACTTATTTATCCATTGAGGTCAGCGATAGTACCGCAGGGAGTGCAACGCCCATTTTATGGCTAGACCCTCTTTCTCGACAACAGAATGATTTCTTGTATACGGGTTAGCTTTTGTCTTCAGAACAGGACCGCCTGCTCTTCCCCATTGACCTCTGGAGAGCTGACCGCGCCTAAGCCCGCGTCCGAGCCGTCTGTCTGAACTTCGAATTCATTCGCGAAGTCCGGGGCCACCAGTACTGGTTGGCGACACAGCATTGGCTTCAGTTTCCCAAATGCTCGTTCGGCTTCTGGGGACATTTTTTTTCCTTTCCTTTTGTGAACTCCGTTAATGGGGCCACTATTGTGGCAAAGTTAGGGACAACACGCCTGTAATAGCGTACCACCCCCAAAAAGCTCTTACTTGTTTCTTGGTTAGATGTCGGGGCCAATTCTGGATTGCTTCAATTTTGTTGAGGTGGGTTTATTCAGCCCCCTTCTATCCCAGATATTTCACTTCCTACATGCCCAGGGCACATTTTTTAAGGTTCATTGTGAACCCAGCCTTCCTAATAGAATCCAGAACAGCTTGAACTTTACTCAGGTGGCTCTCCCAATCCTGGCTCAATATCATTATGTCATCTAGGTAGGCTGCGGCATACTCCTTGTGGGGACTTAAAATCCTATCCATCGCTCTCTGGAAAGTGGAAGGGGCCCTGTCACATCCGTGCGGCTTACAAGGACCATGTTCAGCACGGACGCAGGGTGATGGTAACAACTGGAGTAGTAGATAGATTTATGCACTGCAGAACAGTGCGCACCACAACTGAAATACGTAGCCCAGATGTAAAGCCCATGTGACACCTGAGCACGGCGCAGGGCAAAACTATGCAGATCCTGAGCACCACTCCAGGGGGGAAGGAAGCCTGTCCCTAACCTAGCAAAGAGGTAACGGGTCCTTGCCTGAAGCAGAGTCATCGCCTCGATAAAAGGCGGCCCCACGTCTTTTTTTCTGGGCCGTGATTGTCCCTATAGGAACCCCTGGAGAGATGAACCAACATGCAAAGCAAAACAGAAATGAACAGCAAGAAAACAACTGAAAAAGGAACCTGCAGCAACATATCTGTGAGTCGCAATACACCCAGCATGGAAGAGCTCCAAACTCCAAGGACTCCACCAGGAGGGGTGAGAATATATAGCCACTCTGCACCTGAAAACTGGCAGAGTGAAAAGAAAACCGCACCTCCAGCCTACTCCCAGGCATGACTAATCCAGCATGCATCCATGCAGCAAAGACAGACAGCACCAGCAGACTCTGCACTAACCCTTGACCTGCTTAACAAGGCAACGGGTCTTTACCTGTGTTGAGGCCACCATGCTACGACGTTGCTGCGACCGACAAGCCGCGACAGGCTCTTGTAACACAAACGGCTGTAGAGAAGGCGGTCTTCTCCTTTGTACTCTCAGACATGGGAATTTGCCAATATCCTTTGGTGAGGTCTAAGGTGGAAATATACCAGGCAGGAGCTAATCTTTCAATCAGTTCGTCTACTCACGGCATCGCATGTAGAAACTTCATTGAGCTTTCTATAATCGTTACAGGACCGCCGCTCCCCGAGGGTTTTGGTACTAGGACTATTTAGGACTATTGGACTCCACCACTCACTCGTGGATTCTTCAATCACCCCAAGTTCCAACATTCTTTTTATTCCTTGGGAAACTATCTCCTGGAGGGCTTCGGGAATTCGATAGGCTTTAGTTTTACCTTTACGCGGGGTTCTGTAATGACTAGAGATGAGCGAACACCAAAATGTTCGGGTGTTCGTTATTCGGAACGAACTTCCCGTGATGCTCGAGGGTTCGTTTCGAACAACGAACCCCATTGAAGTCAATGGGCGACCAGAACATTTTTGTATTTCGCCGATGCTCGCTAAGGTTTTCATGTGTGAAAATAATAATAATAATAATAATAATCTTTATTTGTATAGCGCCAACTTATTCCGAAAATCTGGGCAATTCAGGAAAGTGATGGGAATGACACAGTGACGGATAGGGCAGGCGAGGGGCTACATGTTGGGCTGCATCTCAAGTTCACAGGTCCCACTATTAAGCCACAATACCGGCAAGAGTGGGCCCCCCCCCCTCCCAACAACTTTTACTTCTGAAAAGCCCTCATTAGCAATGCATACCTTAGCTAAGCACCACACTACCTCCAACAAAGCACAATCACTGCCTGCATGACACTCCACTGACACTTCTCCTGGGTTACATGCTGCCCAACCGCCCCCCCTCCCCCCCTCCCCCCCCACAGCGCACACCAAAGTGTCCCTGGGCAGCCTTCAGCTGCCCTCATGCCACACCACGCTCATGTCTATTTAGAATTGCGTCTGCCATGACGAGGGACCGCAGGCACACACTGCAGAGGTTGGCACGGCTAGGCAGCGACCCTCTTTAAAAGTGGCGGAGCGATAGCCCACAATGCTGTACAGAAGCAATGAGAAATAGAATCCTGTGCCACCGCCATCAGGAGCTGCACACGTGGGCATAGCAATGGGGAACCTATGTGCCACACACTATTCATTCTGTCAAGGTGTCTGCATGCCCCAGTCAGACCGGGGTTTTTAATTCATAGACACAGGCAGGTACAACTCCCTATTGTGAAGTCCCTGTCGACCCACAGCATGGGTGGCTCCCTGGAACCCACCGGCGGTACACAGAAATATCCCATTGCAGTGCCCATCACAGCTGAGGTAGTAATGTCGTGCTTAATGCAGGTGGGCTTCGGCCCACACTGCATGCCCCAGTCAGACTGGGGTTCTTTAGAAGTGTACAGATGTAGTAAAAACTCCGTGTGCACCTACAGCATGGGTGGGTGCCAGGAAGCCACCGGCGGTACATAGAAATATCCCATTGCATTGCCCAACACAGCTGAGGTAGTAATGTTGTGCTTAATGCAGGTGGGTTTCGGCCCACACTGCATGCCCCAGTCTGACTGGGGTTCTTTATAAGTGGAAACAGATGCATTTATAATTCCCTGTCGACCGACAGCATGGGTGGGTGCCAGGAAGCCACCGGCGGTACATAGAAATATCCCATTGCATTGCCCAACACAGCTGAGGTAGTAATGTCGTGCTTAATGCAGGTGGGCTTCGGCCCACACTGCATGCCCCAGTCAGACTGGGGTTCTTTACAAGTGGACACATGTAGGTTACACTCCGTGTGCACCTACAGCATGGGTGGGTGCCAGGAAGCCACCGGCGGTACATAGAAATATCCCATTGCATTGCCCAACACAGCTGAGGTAGTAATGTTGTGCTTAATGCAGGTGGGTTTCGGCCCACACTGCATGCCCCAGTCTGACTGGGGTTCTTTATAAGTGGAAACAGATGCATTTATAATTCCCTGTCGACCGACAGCATGGGTGGGTGCCAGGAAGCCACCGGCGGTACATAGAAATATCCCATTGCATTGCCCAACACAGCTGAGGTAGTAATGTCGTGCTTAATGCAGGTGGGCTTCGGCCCACACTGCATGCCCCAGTCAGACTGGGGTTCTTTAGAAGTGGACACATGTAGGTTAAACTCCCTGTGGACCCACAGCATGGGTGGCTCCCTGGAACCCACCGGCGGTACATAAAAATATCCCATTGCATTGCCCAACACAGCTGAGGTTACGTCAGCTGTAATGCAAGTGGGCTAAAAATTAATTTGATTACACTGTAGGCGAGGGCCCACAAAAATTGCTGTATCAACAGTACTAATGTACATCCCAAAAATTGGCCATGGCCAGCCAAGAGGGCAGGTGAAACCCATTAATCGCTTTGGTTAATGTGGCTTAAGTGGTAACTAGGCCTGGAGGCAGCCCAGTGTAACGAAAAATTGGTTCAAGTTAAAGTTCCAACGCTTTTAAGAGCATTGAAACTTATAAAAATTGTTCTGAAAAATTATTTGACTGAGCCTTGTGGCCCTAAGAAAAATTGCCCGTTCAGCGTGATTACGTGAGGTTTCAGGAGGAGGAGCAGGAGGAGGAGGAGGAATATTAGACACAGATTGATGAAGCAGAAATGTCCCCGTTTTTGATGGTGATAGAGAACGATGCTTCCATCCGCGGGTGCAGCCTACGTATTGCTTACGTATCGCTGCTGTCCGCTGGTGGAGAAGAGAAGTCTGGGGAAATCCAGCCTTTGTTCATCTTGATGAGTGTTAGCCTGTCGGCACTGTCGGTTGACAGGCGGGTACGCTTATCTGTGATGATTCCCCCAGCCGCACTAAACACCCTTTCCGACAAGACGCTAGCCGCAGGACAAGCAAGCACCTCCAGGGCATACAGCGCGAGTTCAGGCCACGTGTCCAGCTTCGACACCCAGTAGTTGTAGGGGGCAGAGGCGTCACCAAGGATGGTCGTGCGATCCGCTACGTACTCCCTCACCATCCTTTTACAGTGCTCCCGCCGACTCAGCCGTGACTGGGGAGCGGTGACACAGTCTTGGTGGGGAGCCATAAAGCTGTCCAGGCCCTTAAAGACTGTTGCACTGCCTGTGCTGTACATGCTGCTCGATCTCCGCACCTCCCCTGCTACCTTGCCCTCGGTACTGCGCCTTCTGCCACTAGCGCTGTCGGCTGGGAATTTTACCATCAGCTTGTCCGCAAGGGTCCTGTGGTATAGCAACACTCTCGAACCCCTTTCCTCTTCGGGAATGAGAGTGGGCAGGTTCTCCTTATAGCGTGGGTCGAGCAGTGTGTACACCCAGTAATCCGTCGTGGCCAGAATGCGTGCAACGCGAGGGTCACGAGAAAGGCATCCTAACATGAAGTCAGCCATGTGTGCCAGGGTACCAGTACGCAACACATGGCTGTCCTCACTAGGAAGATCACTTTCAGGATCCTCCTCCTCCTCCTCCTCCTCCTCCTCAGGCCATACACGCTGAAAGGATGACAGGCAATCAGCCGGTGTACCGTCAGCAGCGGGCCAAGCTGTCTCTTCCCCCTCCTCCTCATCCTCCTCATGCTCCTCCTCCTCCTCCTGTACGCGCTGAGAAATAGACAGGAGGGTGCCCTGACTATCCAGCGGCATACTGTCTTCCCCCGCCCCCGTTTCCGAGCGCAAAGCAGCTGCCTTTATGGTTTGCAGGGAACTTCTCAAGATGCATAGCAGAGGAATGGTGACGCTAATGATTGTAGCATCGCCGCTCACCACCTGGGTAGACTCCTCAAAATTACCAAGGACATGGCAGATGTCTGCCAACCAGGCCCACTCTTCTGAAAGGAATTGAGGAGGCTGACTCCCACTGCGCCGCCCATGTTGGAGTTGGTATTCGACTATAGCTCTCCGTTGTTCATAGAGCCTGGCCAACATGTGGAGCGTAGAGTTCCACCGTGTGGGCACGTCGCACAGCAGTCGGTGCACTGGCAGCTTAAAGTGATGTTGCAGGGTGCGCAGGGTGGCAGCGTCCGTGTGGGACTTGCGGAAATGTGCGCAGAGCCGGCGCGCCTTTACGAGCAGGTCTGACAAGCGTGGGTAGCTTTTCAGAAAGCGCTGAACCACCAAATTAAAGACGTGGGCCAGGCATGGCACGTGCGTGAGGCTGCCGAGCTGCAGAGCCGCCACCAGGTTACGGCCGTTGTCACACACGACCATGCCCGGTTGGAGGCTCAGCGGCGCAAGCCAGCGGTCGGTCTGCTGTGTCAGACCCTGCAGCAGTTCGTGGGCCGTGTGCCTCTTATCGCCTAAGCTGAGTAGTTTCAGCACGGCCTGCTGACGCTTGCCCACCGCTGTGCTGCCACACCGCGCGACACCGACTGCTGGCGACATGCTGCTGCTAACACATCTTGATTGCGAGACAGAGGAGGAGGAGGAGGAGGAGGAGGGTGCTTTAGTGGAGGAAGCATACACCTCCGCAGATACCAGCACCGAGCTGGGGCCCGCAATTCTGGGGGTGGGTAGGACGTGAGCGGTCCCAGGCTCTGACTCGGTCCCAGCCTCCACTAAATTCACCCAATGTGCCGTCAGGGAGATGTAGTGGCCCTGCCCGCCTGTGCTTGTCCACGTGTCCGTAGTTAAGTGGACCGTGGCAGTAACCGCGTTGGTGAGGGCGCGTACAATGTTGCGGGAGACGTGGTCGTGCAGGGCTGGGACGGCACATCGGGAAAAGTAGTGGCGACTGGGAACTGAGTAGCGCGGGGCCGCCGCCTCCATGATACTTTTGAAGGACTCCGTTTCCACAACCCTATACGGCAGCATCTCAAGGCTGATGAATTTTGCGATGCGGACGGTTAACGTTTGAGCGTGCGGGTGCGTGGCGGCGTACTTGCGCTTGAACACTTGCGCAAGCGACGGCTGGACGGTGCGCTGAACTACACTGCTGGATGGGGCCGAGGACAGCGGAGATGAGGGTGTGGGTGCAGGCCATGAGGCGGTAGTGCCTGTGTCCTGAGAGGGGGGTTGCATCTCAGTGGCAGGTTGGGGCACAGGGGGAGAGGCAGGGGTGCAAACCGGAGGCGCTGAACGGCCTTCGTCCCACCTTGTGGGGTGCTTGGCCATCATATGCCTGCGCATGGTGGTGGTGGTGAGGCTGTTGGTGTTGGCTCCCCGGCTGAGCTTTGCGCAACAAAGGTTGCACACCACTGTTCGTCGGTCGTCAGGCGTCTCTGTGAAAAACTGCCAGACCTTAGAGCACCTCGGCCTCTGCAGGGTGGCATGGCGCGAGGGAGCGCTTTGGGAAACTTGGTGGATTATTCGGTCTGGCCCTGCCTCTACCCCTGGCCACCGCATTGCCTCTTGCAACCTGCCCTGCTGATGCCCTTGACTCCCCCTCTGAAGACCTGTCCTCCTGAGTAAGCGTTGCACACCAGGTGGGGTCAGTCACCTCATCGTCCTGCTGCTCTTCCTCCGAATCCTCTGTGCGCTGCTCCCTCGGACTTACTGCCCTTACTACTACCTCACTGCAAGACAACTGTGTCTGATCGTCATCGTCCTCCTCACCCACAGAAAGTTCTTGAGACAGTTGGCGGAAGTCCCCAGCCTCATCCCCCGGACCCCGGGAACTTTCGAATGGTTGGGCATCAGTGACTATAAACTCCTCTGGTGGGAGAGGAACCGCTGCTGCCCAATCTGAGCAGGGGCCCGAGAACAGTTCCTGGGAGTGTTCCCGCTCCTGAGCAGGTGTCATTGTAGTGGAGTGAGGAGGCTGGGAGGAAGGAGGAGCAGCAGACAGAGGATTCGGATTTGCAGCAGTGGACGGCGCAGAACTGCGTGTTGACGATAGGTTGCTCGAAGCACTTTCTGCCATCCACGACAGGACCTGCTCACACTGCTCATTTTCTAATAACCGTCTCCCGCGTGGACCCATTAATTGGGCGATGAATGTGGGGACGCCAGAAACGTGCCTCTCTCCTAATCGCGCAGCAGTCGGCTGCGACACACCGGGATCAGGAGCTCGGCCTGTGCCCACACCCTGACTTGGCCCTCCGCGTCCTCGGCCACGTCCACGTCCTCTAGGCCTACCCCTACCCCTCAGCATGCTGTATTACCAGTGATTTGATTTCACAGGCAGGAAATAAATTGGCGCAAGACTGCAGGCCAAATATAATTTTTGCCCTTTTTGGAAAACGAAAGGCCCCACTGCCTCTAGTGAATGAATAATCTAAGTTTAATAACTGTGCTGTGTCCCTGCTTATGTGTCACAGAACGTGAGGGTAGCAGAGTTATTATAACTCTGGCAGAGCAGGTATTTTTTTCCCAATTAAGGAAAGCAAATGGCGAAGCCAGCAGTAAAGCGTAGCTGGGTGCGTATGATTTAGCAATGTTGTTCACGCAGCTCACACGTGTCCACCGGCGTTAGGACGGACAGAGGCTGAACAAATAGATTTGTTTTCAGTTTTTTTCCACCAAAAGGCAGCACTGCGTATATTCTATGAACATGAGAAGTTTAATAACTGTGCTGTGTCCCTGCTTATGTGTCACAGAACGTGAGGGTAGCAGAGTTATTATAACTCTGGCAGAGCAGGTATTTTTTCCCAATTAAGGAAAGCAAATGGCGAAGCCAGCAGTAAAGCGTAGCTGGGTGCGTATGATTTAGCAATGTTGTTCACGCAGCTCACACGTGTCCACCGGCGTTAGGACGGACAGAGGCAGGACAAATAGAATTATTTTCACTTGTTTTACAAGCAAAAGGCCGCACTGCGTATATTCAATGAATAATAACTGTGTTGTGGCCCTGCCTATACAATTCTTTCCCTGCAGTATCAATGGAGGGTGGAATGCTCTGCAGAGGCGATTTTGAGAAGCCCAAAAAAAATGCAGCACAGCTAACAGCAGCCTGGACAGTACTGCACACGGATAAATATGGCCCTAGAAAGGACCGTTGAGGTTCTTGAAGGCTACACTCACTCCTAACACTCTCCCTGCCTATGCAGCACTTCTGTCCCTAATGCCAGGTGCAACGCTCTGCAGAGCCGATTTTGAGAAAAAAAAAAATGCCACTGCTAACAGCAGCCAACACACAGCTATCAGTGGCCCTAATAAGGACCTTTGGGGGTCTTGAAGCCTACACTAACTACCAATTCTTTCCCTACAGCAGCTCCGGTACAAACAGCACTGTCCCTCATCTAACTCACCAGGCATCTGAGGCGAGCCGCGGGAGGGGCCGACTTTTATGTTCGGGTGACACCTGATCGCCCCAGCCACTCACAGCAGGGGGGTGGTATAGGGCTTGAACGTCACAGGGGGAAGTTGTAATGCCTTCCCTGTCTTTCAATTGGCCAGAAAAGCGCGCTAACGTCTCAGGGAAGGAAGTGAAAGTAACCAGAACACCGCATGGTGTTCGTTACGAATAACGAACATCCCGAACACCCTAATATTCGCACGAATATCAAGCTCGGACGAACGCGTTCGCTCATCTCTAGTAATGACCTCATGCTCAATAATATTAGTCTGCCTGGGAAAATCAGTAAACAGATCTTTGTTTTTCTGTATTAACTCCTTACATTGCTGTTTCTGAGATCCTGATAGGAACTCAGCTTGTTGCCTCAACCATAATACAAGGAGAATTAAGAGTCTCTACAGGGCTTTAGTAAATTTGCATGATACAATTGTATACATTTTCTTTTACTGGGCTGGTGGACTTTTTCAACCATTTCGTAGGGCCCTTGCCACTTGGCAAGGAACTTACTCTGCTGTGGGTACTCAAGCTAGCAGCCAGTCTAGCGGCCCTGTTATAAACCCTTGCTTGGTTTTCCGGAGCCCTAAGGAGATGTTCTTTCACAATAGGCATCACCTTTAAAATTGTTTCTTGCATTTGGGCAATATGCTCTATCGCACTCTTGTGAGGGGTGACATTGAGCAATCCCATATTTACTCCCAGGCGAGCAGGAATCTCCACTTTTAGCTTGCTATACTCTTTTGTGTCCTGCTGGGTCAGATCATAATAGGCCTTTTGAAATTCTCCAGTAAGGGGCCACCACATCTGCCCACCACTCAGAGGGCAGTTTCTCCCTCTCTCCTATTCTCCCAAATATGGTTAAGAAGGCTTCCACATCGCCCTCTCAGGTCATCTTTTGTAAAACCTCCTCTTCTCTATCTACACAGCCCCAAACCATTCGCAAATTCAGCCTCCAATATCATCTCTACGCTAACAACACCCGACTATGCACCTCTTCCCGTGAGATCCCTGCACTCTTCATCCAAAACATCACCAACTGTCTGTCTGCTGTCTCTAATACTATGTAACCTCTCTAAAACTGACCTCCTTGTCTTTCCGCCTTCTAACCGACCTCCCCCCAACATCTCCATTCCAGTGTCTGGCACCATCATAACCCCCAGACGGCATGCCCGATGCCTTCGGGTCACACTGGTCTATGACCTCTCCTTTACCTCCCACATCCAATCTCTGCCCCAAACATGCCACATGCATCTCAGGAATATTGCTAAAATCTGGCCGTTCCTCACCACGGTCACACTAAAGACACTCGTGGTCGCCCTCATCCACTCCCGACTCGATTACTGTAACTCCCTGCTCATTGGCCTTCCCTGCACCAGACTTACTCCACTCCAATCCATACTAAATGCAGCAGCTAGGCTCATCTTCCTATCCATCCACTTCTCAGACGCCCCCGCACTATGCCAGTCATTGCATTGACTGCCCATCCACTGTAAAACTCAATTCACACTCATCACCCACAAAGCTCTCCATGGCACTGCACCACCGTACATCGCCTCCTCCTGTCTGTACACCACCCAGCCCGCACACTCCATACCTCTGTGTATCAATTCCCTCCTGTCCGTACACTCCGAACAGCCAACACATTAAGAGTAAACAACCCCCTAATTCAATCCTCACATGCTTGTCTCCAGGACCTCTCTATAGCAGCACCGATCCTCTGGAACGCACTACCCCAAAACATCCGGACATCTGGAACTTTAGACGTGCCTTAAAAACACACCTCTTCAGGAAGGCATGCCAAATCTCCTGATGTAATCCCCCACAACATGCCCCCTGCCTCTCCCTATGGCTCCCCTTCCCTTCCACTTTGCCTATCATATACATCTTCTGCCCCTGCACCTTCTTATCACCCCCGTTCTGTTCCCTAATAATTAAGTACCGTATGTAATTTTCTTACTGTTTTGTGCTCTCTCCCCAAATAAGTGTATACTGCATGTAATTGTCTTGTTTGTGTTCCCCTATGCTTTGAAAGCGCTGCAGAATAGGTTGGCGCTATACAAATAAATATTATTATTATCAAAACCCCTCTCACTACTGTAAGGGCATCTACACCAGTGCTCTGGTTGTAGAGGACTGCAGTCTCTTTTACCCTGACTGACTCATAGCAATCTGCCTTACGAGGAGTTGATTTGTCTTCTGCTGCACCTGCATAGCCTCCACATGGGCTTTTTGCTGCTGAGACGACACCTGCTGCTGTTGGGCAACTGCCTTTTGTTGCTGTGCGTTCATCTGTACTAACTGCTTCACCAACTCCTCCATACTTGTAAAGGCTGTTTGCATTTCCACTGCCGTTTTGAGCCAGGACATTCACCGCTGTAATATAAACTTTTGCCCGCATACTCCACCATATGTAAGCAGGGCTCTATAAAAGGTCTGCTTCCACAGAGAGAGGTGACTGTAACTCAGGGTAGTTTATTGCAAAACTAAATAATAAACAGGCTTTCTCCAGAAATACAATATCCATAATTCTAACAATCCCTGTAACTTTACAGAGGGGTTCTCACTCAACCTTCTCCTTAGAGTTATCTTTATTCAGCTCTCCCTGGTCAATTCCAACCAGCTTTCCAGAGCTTCTGCACAGAGACTATCCTTCTCACTCTGTTTCTCTGGATTTGCTTCTCACTCTGTAACAACCTCTCTTACTGAGCTTTTGACTGCTCCTTTCCCAATTGGGCTTCAAATGGGCTCCAGCTTCAGGTAACACCTGGACTGGAGTATACGAGTGACCCGGACAACCATAATCACTCACAAACTCGGGAATTACATCCCTCCTTTAGAAGGAGCATACTATTACTGCTGGGGGCGCTATTATTAATTGGGGTACTATTACTATTGGGGCCACTGTTACTAGTCAGGTCAGTACCCAGGGCACTGTTACTATTGTGGCCACTACTAAGGGGACTATTACTATTGGGGGCACTATTACTTCTGGGGCCACTACTGTGGCACTATTACTGATGGGGCTAATACTGGGTGCACTATTACTACTGGGGGCACTTTTACTACTGGGGGTGCTGTTGCTACTCAGGCCACAATTGGGGGCACTCTTACTACGGAGGCCACTACGGGGGGCGCTATTTTTACCGGAGAACCTACTACTATTGGGACCACTACTGGGGGCACTATCACTAAATAGGTCACTACTGAGGGCACTATTGGGGCCTCTACTAGGGGCACTATTATTGTTTGGACCACTAGTGGGTGCACTAGTTCTATTGTGCACACTATTACTACTTGGGCAAAACTGGGGGCACTGTTACTAGTGGGGGCACTACTAGGGGCACTAGTGCAATTGAGGACACTATTACTACTGGGGCCAAAACTGAGAGCACTTTTACTATTGGGGCTACTACTAGGCATTCTATTACTATTGAAGGCACTTTTACTTTAGGAAGCACTGTTACTACTGGGGCCACTATAGGGGGCATTCATACTACTCAAGCCACTACTTATACTAATGGGGCCTCTACTAGGGCCACTATTACTATTGGAGCCACTAGTTGTAGTACAATTATTATTGGGGGCATTATTACTACTGGGGCCAAAAATGGAGGTACTGTTACTATTAGGGCCACTACTAGGGGTGCTGTTACTATTGCAGGCATTATTTCTATTAGAGGCTTACTACTGGGGCCATTACTGGGGAAACTATTACTACTGGGGCCACTACTGTGGACACTATTACTATTGGAGGCACTACTGGGGGCACAATTACTACTGGGGTAACTATTACTATTGAGGGCACTACTGGGGGCACAATTGCTACTGTGGATACTATTACTACTGGGGCCACTGAGGGGGGCAAAATTACTAGTTGCAACTGCTAGAATAACATATGAGGTAAAAACATATGTTGTGATAAGCCACGCCCCTAGGAAAATAAATGTAGTCTTGGCAGCATCCAAAGTGATAAAATTAAGTCTTCTTTACTCCTCCATAAAAGTACAGTAACTAGCAACATTTTGACCGTTTACAGAAAGAACTACGGTCCTTGTCAAGCCATACCCCTAACCACACACCCTTTTACTTTGACTAATAGTTTTTTGTGACAAAGGTGGCAACACTAGCCAAACCTCCATCAAGCTACACTGTCAGTGAGTTATCTCTCCGAAGCAGCATTATGGCCTTGATGGGGCCACCAGTCACATTGTAGTCCTTCTTGAAGTTAATTTTCTGCAGTCAACAATATTATCCATAAATACATTCTAGCTGTATAAACCGCGACCGGTTGGGTTGTTGTTAGTCGTCATCAGGTCGACCAAAGACTCCAGAGTCGCTATTAGGCCGCTGAGCGCTCAGTGCACTTACGTCGTTTCATCTTGTCCGATGAGCTGCTGTTAAGAAGGTACAAATCCCGTTAGATATACATTTGCAAGTGATAAAGGATAATGGTAGGATGATACAATCCGCATTAAGACGACTCAGGCGTGGTAATAAAGACTGACAATTGGAGGCGCAGAATACCGGCGTGCCGCTCCATCCATTAAGAACAATTTATTGATGTGACAATAGCAATAAAAGACTCGCAGCGAGACAGGATGGAATTGGCCCTCGCTGAGAGAAAAATGAGGCTGCTCGAATACAGTTCCACGGTAGTCTGGTCTCTGATCTGCGGAGCTGAGTGAGTGTTATACCTGGCATCACTGGCATCAATACCTTATAGCTAACCACTGGTGCAATGCCTCACAACTCCATAGGTGGAGGGGGGCAGGTTACTAGAAATAGCTGGCACATTTGTGAAAAGGGTCTGAAGAATGCAGCCCTTTCCAAGAGGTATGATAATGTTCACTTTGTATAGTTGGGTGAATGCTATAATTACTAATGTTTATGCCGCTGCACTTCTCCTAACTTAATAGCGGCTTGCGGCTGCTGCGAAAGGCAATTCCAGATGCCCAGAGTAAGCTCTGCCCCCTCCAGTTCAGGACCAGGATGGGCATGCCAGCATTGAGGAGCACTGGGAAGCACTGTGTGTGTTCCTCTCTGCCAGGTCAGTGCCATGGCTGGGAAGAGTACAGGCACTTCAGCACTGGTTCGAATCCCCACTCTCCTGCCTGACAGCAGTGGTAGGGAGCAGTTAGGTAAAAGGGGGCATGAAAACAGTTCTGGCAACACTGAGAAGGAAGTTCTGCCCTCATGGTGACCTATAGAATCATAGAATTCTAGAATGGTAGAGTTGGAAGGGACCTCCAGGGTCATCAGGTCCAACCCCCTGCTCAGTGCAGGATCACTAAATCATCCCAGACAGATATTTGTCTAGCTTTGTTTGAACACTTCCATTGAAGGAGAACTCCCCATCTCCTGTGGTAACCTGTTCTACTCACTGATCCTCCTCACTGTCTAATATCTAATCTGTGTCTCCTCCCTTTCAGTCTCATCCCATTGCTTCAAGTCTTTCCTTGTGCAGATGAGAATAGGGCTGATCCCTCTGCACTGTGACATGCTTCAGGACCCGTTCCCGCTCAGAAGAATCCTGCCTGCACTGGAACCTAAGGACCTAGATGGTAAGTGATCCACAGCAGCACAGTGACACCAAGAGCCACAGACACGCAGGAGCATGACACTTTTCATGCTGAATGATGCACAGAAGATACAGAAGACTGCACAAACATGAAGGAACACAACACATTTCACACTGAAGGGGAAGGGGGGAAAGGGACTTGTTATATAATTTATTTAATTGGCGCTATACAAAGGACAGGTAGTTGTCTCATTAGAGTAGGGACCGCAAAACAACAAGGACCCTTAAAGTGGGCTTGCGGCTTAAGTGACTTGGCCAATCCACAAACGAATTCCTTGTACTTATTATAGCAATTCTATCTGTTTATTCATGTGAGTGTTTTGAGTGTTTGTCAGTCAGTGTTTTATGCTGCTCAGTCCACATACCGGTAAGACTCTGCTGAGTGTTCATGTCCCAGTTTGACGTTACAGTGACTAAGCAGACTAATGCTAGAAGACTGACCAATAAAGAAGATGAATTGTAAGTACTAATGTCTAAGGAAAACTACAACATAATAGCAAAGACCTGGTTGGACGAAAGCTGTGATTGGGGGTGAACCTACAGGGTTACAGTTTGTTCAGAAGGGAAAATAAAATAAAAAACAGAAAGGGGGAGGGGCTTGTCTTTATGTAAAATCCTGTTTAAAGCCCACATTACAGGAAGCTATATGGGAGGGAGATAAACATGTGGAGTCTCCATGGGTAGATATAAATGGAGGGAAAAACAACAGTAAAATCCCCGTAGAGGTTTTGTATAGACACCAAATGTAACTGGGGCAAACAGACGAAGCAGCAAATCACAATAAAGTAATTATTATGGGTGACTTTAACTATCCGGATATAAACTGGGAAACAGAAACCTGCGAATCTCGTAAAGTTAACATCTTCCTGTCAAATACTAAAGATAATATCTCACCCAACTTGTACAGGACCGACTAGAGGGACGGCCATTAGGGACTTAATATTAATGAACAGACCTGACAGAATAACAGGGGTGCAGGTTGGAGGGCAGATAGGAAATAGTGGCCATAATATCATATATTTCAACTTGTCCTTCCATAGAGAGTTTTATAGGGAAGCTACGGAAATACTAAACTTTAGGAAGGCCAAGTTCCATCAGCCCAGTGATCCCCTTAACCTTACTGACTGGGACAATGTCCTCAAAAATAAGAGCACAAATAATAAATGGAAAATGTTTAAAAACATCCTAATTACTGACTGTGAGCGATTCATAACTTACAGGAATAAAAGGGGTAGGAAAGGGGAAAAAAAACAATGTGGCTCAATAAAGATGTAAAGGGGGCAATAAACAGCACAAAGAAAGCGTTTCAACTACTAAAAAAAGAAGGTAGCAAAGAAGAAGCACTAATAACCTATTAGGAAAAAAATAAATTATGTAAAAATCAGATAAAGACAGCAAAGATGGAGACAGAGAGACTTATTGGGAAAGCAAATAAAACTAACCCTGAACTGTTCAACTATATAAATGGAAAAACAATTAATACTGAAAGTGTTGTCTCTTCAATAAATAATGTAGGAGACATTGTAGAGGGTGATAAGGAGTGAGCAAATCTATTAAATAGTTTTTTCTCCAGTGTATTTATGGAGGAAAATGAAATATCAAATGCGATGCAGAGTGATAAAGTAAACTCTCCACTGGATTATCTCAATCCATCAACCAGCCCGGGCTCTCCGCTCTGCTAATGAAACCAGACTGAGTGCCCCTTTCATTCGAACTTCTCATTCCCGCCTCCAAGACTTCTCCAGAGCAGCACCGATCCTCTGGAACGCACTACCAAAGGCTACCCGAGCAATCCAGGACTCGCAGAACTTCAGGCGTGCTCTAAAAACGCACCTCTTCAGGGAGGCATACCGCATTCCCTAAACAAACCCCTCTGTACTCCGCCTGATAACATGCTCCCTGACCTACTGACTACAATCCCTGCTAGCCATCATAAACCGCTCCTGCAGTCATACTGTTTCTGCCGTCACACGGATAAATGTCTGACCATTGTCTATGTGTATAACATCGCTCACACTTCGCCATACCGGGCACATCTCCAGCCCTTTACCTTCTGTATCACCCCATTACCTGTAGTATGTAAGCTCGTTGGAGCAGGACCCTCACCCCTATTGTCTCCATCAGCTGATTACTATGTAACCGCGGTTCTGTAATGTTTGTACTTTTGTCTTTCTGTATTCCCCCTGTCTATGTAAGCGCTGCGGAATATGTTGGCGCTATACAAGTAAAGTTTATTATTATTATTATTATAAATGTCACCAGTCTAACCCAGGAAGAAGTGCAGAGCCGTAAAATAGATCAACTGTCTGAAGGGTTTCTAAAAGATGCTATCCTGGAGGATCTCACAGAAAATAGCTGATAAGTCCATATCAGCATGAGTGATCACTCCTTATTCAGCGCTGCGGAATAAGTTGGCGCTATACAAATAAAGATTATTATTATTATTATTATTCCTGTCAAACATGGTACAGAATTTTGTTCCAAAACTGGAGGGTTGCTTTAACCTCTTAGTGGCGAAGCCTGTTTTCCCCTTAGTGACGGAGCCAAATTTTGGAAATCTGACATGTGCCACTTAACATATCATAACTCTGTAAAGGTTTTGCATGTCCAAGTAATTCTGACATTGTTTTTTCGCCACATTTAGGGCGCCTACCCACTGGCGTTGCCGATTTTCATGCGTGAAAAATGCAGCGTTTTTGCCGCGTTTTTCATGCGTTTTTCGCGGCTTTTTTGCACGTTTTCCGTTAATTTCCATTGACATTCATGGGTGCATTAAGAGAAAAATAAGGACACATATGCAACTGACAGTTCCTATGTGAAAAATTGCAACGGACCGAAAAAAAACCGCAAATGGACAAGAACACATTCTATACTAATTGCTCTTCAGAAAAAACGCAAAACGCAAAGGAAAAAAAATCGCCAGTGGGTAGGCGCCCTTAGGTAGTAAAAATAGACCCAAAGAATTTGTGTATATTTATTAAAAGTGCCAATATAGGGAAAACTTTGAAAAAATTGTTATTTTTTTACAATTTCAACTGTAATATCTCAAATATGTGCAAACATGCTGTACAAATTTTTGCTCAGTTATATATTTCCATCTGTTTACTTTATTCTGGACGCACGTTTGAAAAACTTTCTTTTTTTTTTTTTTGTAACCATTTAGGAGACGTACACATTTAACATTACTTATCAACATTTTGAGGAACACTTTACTTTCCGGCACCAAGCCAGGATTGCAAAGGCTCATAGGTGTCAGAATTATTGAGACCCCCACAAATGACCTCATTTTATAAACTACACCCCTTAGTGTATTCACTGAGGGGGTCAGGAGGATTTTGACCCCACAGTTTCTTTTCTGGAATTAATGCAGTTTAGAGTAGAAAAAATAAAATTTCATATTTTTGCAAATACATCATTTTAAACACAGGAATATTTCTATAGTGCGCATTTCTATAGTGCGCATGAAAATGAGGATTTGCACCTTAAAATGGATACCCCTGTTTGTCCTGTACTCAGAAACATACCCCTTGTGGCCCTAATCTTCTGTCCGTATGCACAACGGGACCCTAACTGGAAGGTTTTCAGAACAGACATTTTGCTTGAAGGTGATTTAGGCCCCATTGCCCACTTGTGGAGCCCTTGAGCGGCCAAAATGATAGAGAACCCCCACAAATGACCCCATTTTAAAAACTACACCCCTAAACACATTCATCTAAGTGTGTGCTGTGTATTTTGACTCCACTGTTTTTAAATGAATCGAAGCAAAGCAGAAGGAAAAAATTACAATTTTTGTTTTTTTGGCAATTATGTCATTTTAAAAATAGTTTTTTTTTTGTACAGCACACATAGGAATAAAGACTTTCACCACAAAATGTATACCCCCATTTGTCCCGTGTTCAGAAACATACCCATTGTGGCCCTAATCTTCTGTCTGGATGCACAACGGGGCCCAAACTGAACGGAGTGTCAAACTTTAACTGTCTTTTAACTTTTACGTGATCGCCATTATCCATTGGATAATGGCAATCATGTGACCGAAGACCGCTCACTGCTGCCCCCCGTGACATCTCCAAGCTCTTGGCTACCTTTAGTAGCCAGGAGCAAGGAGATTTTAAATTTCCTCTTGCCCTCCACAGCTTCTGCGCTTGTGCCCGCCATTTTGGCGACAGGCGCATGCGCCAAAACTGGGGAAAGGTCCGCGGATAAGGATCCCATCAGGGAACATCTCCGGTGGCCTTATTTAAGTAATTTCACCTCCCCTCACGGATCTGATCCGTGATGGGAGGTGAAAATTGAGCTTTTTATAACTTTTACGTAATCGCCATTATCCACTGGATAACAGCGATCACGTGACTGGGAAACGCATACCATGGCACCCCATGAAATCTCCATGCTCTTGGCTACATTTAGTAGCCAGGTGTGGGGTGATTTTAAATTACCCCGCCAATCTGCGGCTTTTGCGCCTGCGTCCACCATTTTGGGGATGGACGCTTGCGCAGAAACCGGGCAAGGTCCGCGGATAAATCTGGGGGCTTTAGGTACCTAATTTCATCTCCCCTCATGAATATGATCCATGAGGGGAGATGAAACAAACTTTTTTCTTTTTTTTACACTTTTTAACTTTTTTTTAACTTTTAACTATCCATTGGATAGCAGCGATCACGTGACCGGGAACCGCATACAGCGGCTCCCGGTGACAGCTCCCTGCTCTCGGCTACTAATACTAGCCGGGAGTTTTTACATTTTCCGGGCCTCCCGGCTCTCTGCGCATGCGCGTGACTTAATGCGTCTGGCGCGCATGCTCAGAGGCTGGCGGCAGGGCCGTTGAGGATCAAGAAGACGCCGGACAGCGTGGTCGACCGGAGGTGAGTACTCTCAGCTCCCCTTACAGATCCGATCCGTAAGGGGAGTTGAAACTTTAACTTTGTTTTCGTTTCCATTGACTTTAACGCAATCGTCGATATCCGGTGGATACTGGCGATCGCGTAACCGGGGGTCGGGTCCCGCAGCCCTCGATGACAGCTCCATGCTGTTGGCTACCTCCGGTAACCGGCAGCATAGAGCTATCACAACCTGATCCTGCAGGGCTTTCATTCCTAGAGGAGGCATGTTTTTACGTACGTAGGGCGTAAAAAGGCAATGGGGCCGTCACTAAGGGGTTAAAGCGACCTTCCAGACCTGGAGAAACAAAGATGACCAAACCTCTTCTCTGACTACCTGATGTACATGGTTTATTAGTAGCAGCAATAGTCTAAGACACTACATGCTGCTCTGACTGGTCAGCATGGATCATGTGGACAGCATCGGTGGTTCAGAGTAGGTGTAGTGTCTTAGACTAATGACCCATGCTAATGCACAACATGCACTAGGTAGTCAGAGAATCTGGTGCGGCCATCTTCGTTTGTCCAGGAGCAGAGGGTCTCGTTAAATACCATCCTTTTTTTTGACGGTTTGTTTTCTCATCTGCATTCCTTGAAAGCCATCACTTGACATAGCTTCGTAATATGACTGCAGACTCACCAGATGAGCAAGGGGTTCTGCACCGGCCACTGCTGCAACGTCTAGCCGGTGCGAATCCCTTGGAGCTGGCATAGCTTTAACCATGTCATAGTGGTCATAACTGATGCCTTGTAGGGTCAAACAAGATGGTGGAGCAGAAAATAAGTAATGCCGTATGTTGCTCAGACAGAGGTGTACGGGTAGTCAATGTCTGGTGGCCACAGCAGACTGGCCTACTGGCTCAGCACTCACTTGGGTTGGTTCACTCAATACACAGTCCTTCTGCAGCCACTATTCCCCGGGCGTCCAACACGTCTGGCGCACTTATACAATGGCTCAGCCCTCTCAGAGGCAATCTTTACAATGCTGGCTTCATTTGCTCCTCTGCCCGCTGCTCCTGCTCCACTCTCCTGGGTCTCTCCGCGGGAGCACACAGCTTCCCCTCTCTGCGACACACAAAGTGCGCAACCGTGTTCCCTTCTGTAACACATCATCATCCACAACTCTGTACAGGAACCCGACTCTTCACACTCCACTAATGCTAGCCACGCCCCTCACTCACACAGCTCCACCCACCACAACGCTATTTACCCGCTATTTCAATTTGCAATCATAATTATGAAGGAGACAGAACCATAAATGACCGCTGTATAATATTCCTGGATACTTTGCAACATTATTAAACAACTTTGACAACTCCGAGGGGGTTGATGCTTTATTACCGGGTTGATCTGCCCATAAAGGTCCTTATATCTGTATTTGGGCTCATGTACTGCAGGGGGGAATTGTATTTTTTTAATGGTACCATTTCATGCGTTGAAAAACTGATAAGAATTTTTGAATGGAATTAAATGGTAAAAGACGCAGTGTGTTGGAGCCGATGCCTGCTGCTGATGGCTTAGACCATCCTTGTACCATAAATGTGTGGCCATTTGTGGGAACTACCTGCCTGCTCTGCTGTACAGTTATGGAAGGGGTTAATAAGTTACTAGTTACTCATAAGGAACAGATCCTAGTGGCAAATGATTGCTTCAAAGTCACCAAATGGGGTTGCCCTCTGCTGGATCATTGGGGCTCATCATTGTGTCAGAGGGTCCTCTAGTAGGCAAGTCCGACCTTGGGTGCCATCCAACTTTCCATTGACCCCAGATGCCATCCAGCTGTCCATTGACCCCAGCTTTCTATTGACTCTAGGTGCCTCGTGTTGCACAGAGTTTTAAGGCAGGAGAAATGCAGTCCTAAGCTGTCACTCCTGACCTGAAGGTTGTGAGTTCAATCCCCGCATGGTTCAGGCAGCCAGCTCAAGGTTCACTCATCCTTCCGAGGTTGATAAAATGAGTACCCAGCTTGGTGGGGTGGGGGTGATAAATAAATTACTTGAAAGTGCTGTGGGATAAGTTCTTGCTAGACAAATAATAATATTTATTTTATTTTTTTATTTAGGTGCCATGCAACCTTCCACTGACCCCAGGTGCCATCCAGCTTTTCATTGACCCAAGGTGCCATAACGCTTTACATTGACTGTGGGCAGCATAAATCTGCACTGCTATGTGGCATTACTCCCCCCTCTGCCCACACTCGCTCCTTCTGCACTGCTCTGCTTTGTATGCTATTCATGAACCAGGAGTCCCTGGATGAACATCTCAGCAGGCATTGTTGGAGGGCACCGGAGGAGCAGCGTCAACAGTAAAGAAAATCATTCTTAGAACACAATGTATGATTATCATCAGAAAGGAAAGCGGCATCTCTAACTGCAGCCTATGGGGACCTGCTGGAACAGCTCCTTAAGCACAATCTCCGAATTTCTCAAGAAGTCATAACAGTGATAAATAATGTAACATTATAATCCAGCGTGAGACGTTCCATCGGCTGCCGGTGCGCTCCCCGCAGATCTGCATGATTAATACACAATAAAACACATCACTCACACTGACAGAATGTTCATGGATCAATTTCCCTCCGCTTGTAAGTATCACAAGATGTTACAATGCACAAGTCAGAAGCCATTTCCTACAGACATCATCAGTCTGGAAATTGCAGAAAAGGACAGAAACTTCTGACGCAGAAAACTGAGTTTCCACAACATGTTTCAAAGGCGGGAATTGAATCGGTGCAAGAGGTGGCATAATGTCCTCGGATGCCACCAGGTATTTGTGTGCTTAAAGAGGTTTTTCAGGATGCAAGATAAGTCATTAACACTTGAGCCGTGGGGATCTGCTACCCTGGACCCCTGCCGATCACTGGATCGCTGGGCGTATGGAGCAGATAAAAACACACAGCTCCATACACTCTGCAGTGGCCAGGGTCAGTATTGCAGGAACTTCCTCCCCGGGGAGTGAATACTCCCTATATAGGGCCATACTAATAATCAACAGGCTCAGTGGGTCTTGCTCATGCCATTACTATGCAGCTGATATCATGTTGCAACAGGCGGGATCAAAGATAACTCTAATGCTGCACTCAAATCTAGCCAAGACACCTATATTGTTTTACAGAAGTCGGTGGCTCTCTTTGTAAGCCCGTTGATGCCCCTGTGGTGTGAATAGCAGATACAATCCTTGCAGTTGCTATAGACTGCATGGATCAAACTCCCTTTGTCAGCTCCAAGGGCATATGTATCATAGACCATGTAACTGTGGGGCTCATGGAGAGAGGAGGCCTCAGCTCTGATTGTACCACCTCTTTTGCTACTGAGTAGTGGGAACATAATATAGGACCAGACCTTCCTCCAAAGAGGAACTGCATTGTTAGCAAACAAGGAGGTAGAGAATTGGCCCCGGTCATTTTAAAGGGCATGGAATGGAAAGCAAACATCAAGCCCCCCCTGTCTTGGCTGGGGTGGCAAAAATGTACACTATAATGGGGGACCCATTTAAGGGGCCTAGTCTCTTCTATGTGCACCACTTGTCAGCACCTATCAGCTATCAACCCAACACACCCTTACCAGCACCCGACCCAAAAACCAATTAAACACTTAATGCTCTATTGTGGTTCAAGTGGGATTGTCCACAGCTGATTTAGTAACACATTTTTAATTAAGATAACAAAAATGTTCCATGCCAATGTCACAGACCTTTGGACCTTGAACTTCAACTTACTGTATCTGCTGAAAGGCGCCCGGAATGCCACAGCTGCGAATACAGCAGACATGGGGACCATATCCTTATTTGCTCCTAGCATGGAATTCTGCCAAGGAGGAGTCAGAGTATCCTGATCCTAATCTCCGACCACCCCACCTGCCCATTCAAGGCCATCCTGTAGATATCCAGGTCGATAGGATTCAGGCGCACGTCATCCCCAAGCCTTAGGAATAATCTCCGACCAAAGCAAAAAAGTCCCTAAAGCAAGAAAAAACCTGTTTCTTCAGATAAATGATTTCCCCAACCTTTATTTTTCCTGAATCA
Source organism: Eleutherodactylus coqui (assembly GCF_035609145.1). Lineage (NCBI taxonomy): Eukaryota > Metazoa > Chordata > Amphibia > Anura > Eleutherodactylidae > Eleutherodactylus > Eleutherodactylus coqui. The sequence goes on from NC_089845.1 coordinate 169,834,412, forward strand.
TCCCCTAGCAGGATCACCGTCCCCTGACTCCATCTGCAAACACATACCACCTTGGATAGCTCTTGCTTCCATTGAAGGTCCCTGACACCTTTCCAGTGGACCTCCACCACTGATGGATCCAGCAATGAACCATAGGGCTAACTGATGGCTCGCTGTTCTGCCCATTAGATGAACAAGTGACCCACCGATCAGATATGTAACTCAATCAATCACAACTGCGGCACCTATATTGTTTTACAGAAGTCGCTGGCTCCTTTGTAAGCTCGTTAGCACCTTTGTGTTGGGTATAACAGGTGCAAGCCTTGCGGTTGCCATAAGACCCATTGAGAGTGAATACCCCAGCTCAGATTCCTCAGGGTTGGCATGAGCCTCCAGCATTGATGATACAACCACAAGCTGGACGCAGTGCGAGGACCAACCCCGGGCTGTTCTCTTGAGTAATGTGATGCATGGTGGAGATATCTGCTTGTTTTTTGCACCTGGAGTTGCTGATAAATAACGCATGTAAACATACGTCCTGCTCACCTCGCCGAGCTCCAGCGCCACACAGATGGTGTCAAGTTGCCATGGCAACATAATGCCGTCTCTCTGGCGGGGAATTTATACTTTGCATTTCCAGAATGCCGTTGCCTGTGAGTCTTTAGTTTCCATGTTTACTGTACGTTTGGCTGTTTGCCACTTAATCTCTTGTCCGTTGCGGCTGCCTTGGTGTTCCTGTAGAGACTTCGCCTGAGACCATCTTGGGGGGTGATTACATCTGTAGTACCGTGTGTAGTGGCCGGTTGATACATGCCTGGTGGTAGGTTACGTGGCGGTGCAGTGATGACAGACCGACATTGAGGCAACTTTACTGAGCAGGAACAGTTTTTACATTGTATCAATCCATAGGAGGGTTTGGATACTTAAACATTGCATGATAACTCAATATTAGAGATGAGCGAGCACACTGGTCCGAGCTTGATGCTCAATCGAGTATTAGGGTACTCGAGATGCTCGCTACTCGAGATAAACACCACGCGGTACTCGAGCCAATTGCATTTCCGTCCCCGCATGTTTAGCACCATTTTTTAGCCACTAAATATGCAGGGAAGGCATTACCACTTCCTGCTGTGACGTGCCAGCCCTATCCCACCCCCCTGCAGTGAGTGGCTGGTGGGATCAGGTGACCGCCGAGTACTTAAACTGGTCCCGCCCGCGGCTCGCCTCAGACGCATGCTGGCAGAGGTTAGGGAAAGAGCTGCTGGCTTGAAAAAGGCCCTACAGTGGGCAGAAACGCGTTGCAATAAAACTCCACCTTATGGTGTAGATATATATATTCGATTTTTTTCTTCATTCCGTGAAGCGCTACATTGGATAATTTTTATTTTGGATCTTCATCTACACTGGGTTCCCTACCATTAGGGATCCCAGGCATCCAAGCAGCTCTCCGGCCAGGATTGGGAAGAAGGATTGATTCATTTATTTACAGGCTATCCAGGAATTGGAGGTACTAGTGAGCTATCCCACAACCTGGGATACTCACTCAGTGCCGGGTAAGTCCTCAGTTTTCATTTTACTTTATTGTCACATCACCATTCAACACTGAAGGAGCGCTATTTCTGATCCCGACACCATTGATATAGGGAAAGTGTTAGAGTAGGGATCCTGTCTTCAAGAACCTCAACGGTCCTTCTTAGGGCTACTCCTCATTGTGTGCATTACTTTTTTGGCTGGCTGGGAGCAGTAGTGCACCATTTTTTTTTCAAGCATCTAGGTCTGTGCAGAGTATCTCACATCTACCATTCTCTGTGTGGGGTAAGTTAGCCGCAGTTATCAGCACTATGCACTGGGTTAATTTTTCTGCCCATGTGCAGAGCATCTCACATCTCCCATTCGCTGTGTGCGGTGAATTTGCCGTAGTTCTGATCGCTAAACAGTCAGTTAATTTTTCCTGGCTCTCTGCAGAGCATCTCAAATCTCCCATTTGCTGTGTACGGTGAATTAGACATAATTCTCATTGCTAAATAGTGGGTTAATCTTTCCTGGGGCTGTGCAAAGCATTTCCCATCTCCCATTCGCTGTGTGCGGTGAATTAGCCCCAGTTCTCAACACTATACAGTGGGTTAATTTTTTCTGCCACTCCATACAGCCTCTATTATCTACAAGTCTCTGTGAGCGGTAAATTACCCCTAGGTATCAGCGCAAGACAGCGGTTTAATTTTTTCTGTCACAGCATAGAGCCTCTGGTATCTACAAGTCTCTGTGTGCGGTCAATTAGCCCCAGTTCTCAGTGCTCTACAGTGGGTTAATTTATTTGGGCCCTGCTCTATCCTTTATCTGACATGATGAAGAGTAGGGGTAATGGTCGAGGACGTTGACGTGGATGCGGGTGTCCAAGTGAGGGTGTGGGCAGAGGCCAAGGTCCTGGGCGGGGTGAATCAGAGCCGGCTGCTGAGGGATTAGGAGAGCGCCGCGTCTCTCCGCCCCCCAGCTTCATCTCACATTTTGCGGGTCCGCGTAGCAGACCTTTATTACAAGCACAGCAGTGCGATCAGGTCCTGTTGTGGATCGCGGATAATGTGTCCAGCAATTTATCCAACACCCAGTCTTCCACGCGGTCCACTCCTACCGGCCTAGGGACTGCACCTCTGAATCCTCAGGCTGCTCCTCCTTCCTCCCAGACTGGTCCCGCCAGGAAAAGGATATATTCTGAATCGGCAGACTCCCGGGAACTGTTCTCGGGTCCCTGCCCTAACTTGGAAAAAACGATTTCTCACCCACCTGAGGAGTTTGTCGTGACCGATGCCCAACCTTTTAAAAGTTCCCGGAGTCCGGGAGATGAGGCTGGGGACTTCCGTCAACTGTCTCAAGAGCTTTTAGTGGATGAGGATCATGAGACACAGTTGTCTGTCAGTGGGGTTGTTGTAAGGGCAGTAAGTCCGAGGGAGGACCGGACAGAGGATTCAGAGGAAGAGTTGCTGGATGATGAGGTGACTGACCCCACCTGATTTGCTAAGCCAACTGAAGACTAAGCTTCAGAGGGGGAGGCAAGTGCAGCAGCAGGACAGGTTGGAAGAGGCAGTGGGGTGACCAGGGGGAGAGGCAGGGCCAGAGCAATTAATCCCCCAACTGTTCCCCACAGCACCCTCTCACGGCAAGCCTCCGTGCAGAAGTCTAGTTGTTCGAAGGTCTGGAGGTCTGGTGAGAGCACGGACAACCGACAAACAGTGGTGTGCACCAAGATAAGCTGGGGAGGCACTACTACCAGCCTGACCAC